>NC_135810.1:31837416-32039145 GCF_964213995.1 Mustelus asterias | reverse complement strand
AACTCTGCACCAGAAATCAGTACGGAGCTGAAGGCGCCATAAATCCGACTGCTGGAGACTTGCTGTGGCGCCCAGCGGAGAGACCGCAAAATGGCCTCTGGTTGAATCTCCCGGCCCGCTGTGCTACAAAAGCAACGCAGCAAGCTGGGAGAATTGCCCCCATGAACTTTTACCACATTCCTGCATCCTGTGTTGTGTAATAGCACAACCTTGGCTAAGTATCACTTGCTCATTCTGTCAGCAACACTTACATGTCACTTAAATTTTGACTCAAAGGACAAAAGCAGATATTGCGTGCCGAACCATAAAATTGCTCATCTCTAAATTGGATTGAGTCCTCAATGAAAGAATGACAGGCTTCATTTCAAACTGCTTAGTTGTGAGATGATAAAAATAATCAAAGCAAAAATAAAAAGGGAGTGAGTATTAAATTGCAAATATCATGGGGGTGATTCTCCCATCCCACTGCGCTAATTTTTCAGTGCAGCAGGCCGGGAGAATCGCGAGGGGCGCTATGAGTAGGATTCCCTAGTGTCTCCCAGCACTGGTTTCCAGCACGATCTGCTCCATGCCAGAAATTTTGGGGAGGCAGGTGAGCATCTAAATGATATTTTACATATCATTTAAATGCTATTAGTGGCCCGGGATTGAATTCTCCGGGGCCCGCTCGCTTCTCCCACCATCAGAGTGTTTCATTTAAACGGGGTTTAGAGTAGCTTCCCACTATCGGGGAACTAGCGGGCCCAACCCAGCTGGAGTGAAGGGGGCAATCTGGGGCCCCGGGGGTTGATACCTCCTGAGCATGGGCACCCTGACAGTGCCAGCCTGTGCCCCCGGCACTGTCCAAGATGCAATGTGCCCATGCCCAGGGGGCAGCTTGGGACTGCCCACCAGGGATGGGACAGTCCCAAGGGGGCGATCAGTGGGGAAGTCTCGCTGCCACTGGGATCAATGGGGGCAGGAAGGAAGTAAGAGTTTTAACAACACCAGGTTAAAGTCCAACAGGTTTATTTGGTAGCAAATACCATTAGCTTTCGGAGCGCTGCTCCTTCGTCAGATGGAGTGGAAATGTACTCTCAAACAGGGCACAGAGACACAAAAATTAAGTTACAGAATACTGATTAGAATGCAAATCTCTACAGCCAACCAGATCTTAAACATACAGACAATGTGGGTGGAGGGAGCATTAAGCACAGGTTAAAGAGATGTGTATTGTTTCCAGACAGGACAGCCTGCAAGTCCAGGGTTACTGATAATGTGGCCATTAGTTTCTGCTCAGCGACTCTGTGCTGTCGTGTGTCGTGAAGGCGGCCAAGTTCCGCACACATGAGGACGGCCTAAAGCGGGATAGAACATAGAACATAGAACAGTACAGCACAGAACAGGCCCTTCGGCCCACGATGTTGTGCCGAGCTTTATCTGAAACCAAGATCAAGCTATCCCACTCCCTATCATCCTGCTGTGCTCCATGTGCCTATCCAATAACCGCTTAAATGTTTCTAAAGTGTCTGACTCCACTATCACTGCAGGCAGTCCATTCCACACCCCAACCACTCTCTGCGTAAAGAACCTACCTCTGATATCCGTCCTGTATCTCCCACCACGAACCCTATAGTTATGCCCCCTTGTAATAGCTCCCTCCACCCAAGGAAATAGTCTTTGAACGTTCACTCTATCTATTTATGTCACATTATCAGTAACCCCCACAGCTTGCCTCCTGGACTTGCAGGCAGTCCTGTCTGGAAACAATACACATCTCTTTAACCTGTGCTTAATGCTCCCTCCACCCACATTGTCTGTATGTTTAAGATCTGGCTGGCTGTAGGGATTTGCATTCTAATCAGTATTCTGTAACTTAATTTTTGTGTCTCTGTTCCCTGTTTGAGAGCACATTTCCACTCCATCTGACGAAGGAGCAGCGCTCCGAAAGCTAATGGTGTTTGCTACCAAATAAACCTGTTGGACTTTAACCTGGTGTTGTTAAAACTCTTACTGTGTTTACCCCAGTCCAACGCCAGCATCTCCACATCATGGCAGGAAGGAAGCCAGTGATCGGGGTGGGCTGGGGGTGGTCTGCCTGCGGGGGGTGGTGGTGGGTACTGGCGCTGTTGAGGGGTGGGATATCAGGGCGGTCGGGGGGGGGTGGGGGGGTAGTCGTGGCTGGCCCGGGGATGGTTAGAGGAGGCCGCGATCAGACTGTAGAGAGGTTGGGGCAGTACTGCGAGGGTTCCGGGCTGGCCAGCAATTGAGCTGGCCAGCAAATGGAAGGCTGACAGTTCAGGACCACTGCACATGTGCAGAGGTCTCCTGGGCAGGAATATGCCCTGCCACCTGAAATCTAATGATATTCATGTTGGTGGCCTTTGCATTGCACAGAGTGTAGGAGATTCTAGTCCATTCAGCCCATCGATTCTGCACCAACTCTCTGAAAGAGCATCCCACCCAGTCCATCTCATCTGCTCTATCCCTGTAACCCCACGCATTTACCGTGGCTAATTCTCCAAACGTGCACATCTTTGGACAAGGACACTGAGAAAAGTAAGAAAATAATTTTGCTTCCCAACATCCCTATTACTTGCTGGTGTAAGGGGGAGTGGTGTGGGGAAGGGGGGGGGGGGGGGGGGAGGGGGAATGGGCACGTCAAAGGAAAACTGCAATCATTGTGGCATCTCAAATAACTGAAGTTTAAAGGATGTATTAAATAAAACCCCATTCCAATGTCCATAAGTACTCCCTCCTGTGAACAGGGTGAACAATGAAAAGCGGAAAACAGGACTGTGATCTACAGCAATTGAACAATGTGGCCCAGACGAATAGAGTGCTGCAACGTTCCTGCTTTCTGCAATGCAAAGAAGGCATGTGTTATTTAGAGACTGACATTGATGTAACTTTGCCAAGAGCAACTGAAGCAATTACCAGTGTGATACTGGTGTGGCTGGGACACTTTGATAAGATGACAGCAAAAAATGACACATCCAAAGAAATAAATTGTTTCATCAGTGCAACAAAAAGTCAACAAGCACAGTGTTGAAGATTCTTTTTATATTAGTCTTTGGTGGAGTAATCAAAACCCAACAAGAAATTTTGTGATTTCCTACTCAGTAAATTAGCCAGTAGAAAGCTTTTTGTTCTTCCCAAATAATACCTCAACACCCTGGTGCAATGTATGTGTGTTTTTTAAAACTTCTGAATGCTCATACAATTTATTAATACTCTTCATTTTCAAGCAATGTTTTAATAAGCTAGTCAGAGAAAATCTCTTCATGTTTAAGAAGCATGGCATTGAAGATTTGAAATTCATCTCAACCAATTTGTTTCCGCTCGTCATTATTCGTTTCATATTAATTTTCAGGATGGGGCGGCATTGTAGCACAGTGGTTAGCACTGCTGCTTCACATCTCCAGGGACCTGGGTTCGATTCCTGGCTTGGGTCACTGTCTGTGTGGAGTTTGCACATTCTCCCCGTGTCTGCGTGGGTTTCCTCCGGGTGCTCCGGTTTCCTCCCACAGTCCAAAGATGTGCAGGTTAGGTTGATTGGCCATGCTAAAAATTGCCCTTAGTGTCCTGAGATGTGTAGGTTAGAGGGATTAGTGGGTAAATGTGTAGGGATATGAGGGTAGGGCCTGGGTGGGATTGTGGTCGGTGCAGACTCGATGGGCCGAATGGCCTCTTTCTGTACTGGGGTTTCTATGATACGTATTTCACTGGTAACGTCAGCCCTGAAAAGATGGTTTTCTTCTTGAACCACTGCAGTCTCTATGTGGTGAAGGTGCTCTCACAATGCTTTTAGATAAGAATTTGCATAATTCAGGAACGTGGCAGCCATTCCACTCATCAAGGCTGCTCTGCTCACTCAATCACAGCTGATCAACTACTTCAATGCCATTCTCCCGCGATAACATCATAACATGCTTGATGTTATCAGCATCCAGAAATCTATTAATTTCTGACTTGAACCATGCTCAATGACTGAGCTTCCTTAGTACTCTGAGATAGAGAATTCATAAAATTCATCACCCTTTGAGTGAAAAAATTATTTCACCTCTCAAAAATTAGCCTGCCCCTTATTCTGACACTGTGCCCCTTGGTTCTAGACTCACCAGCCAGGGGAAACATCCTATCGACATCTACCATATCATGCTCTGAAAATTGTTTGCAAGTTTCAATGAAATTGCCCTCCACCCTGCAGCAGGGATGGGAGAATTCTGCCCTTCCGTCTGTTAGCCAATTCTAAATCCTTACCAGTATATTACCCCTACTCTCATGTGCTCTAATTTTATTCATCAACTTCCTGTGTGGGATTTTATCAAATGTCTTCTGAAAATACAAATACAGCACACCCACTGGTTCTCCTTTATCTATGCAAACGGTAAGATTCTCAAAAAACTCCAATCAGAGAAACAGTCAAACGTGATTTCCCTTTCATGAATCCATGTTGACTCTGCCCAATCATATCATTATTTTCCAAGTGTCTTGTTATGACATTCTTTATAATAGACTTTAAAATTTTCCCTACTACTGACAACAAACTAAGAGGCCTGTAGTTCTCCATTTCCTCTCTCCCTCCTTTCTTAAACAGTAGGATTACACTTGCTATTTTGCCGTCTGCAAGAACCTTTCCAGAATCGATGGAATTTTGAAAGATAACCATCAATGCATCTACTATCTCTATAGCCACCTCTTTCAATTTCTTGGGATGCAGCTCATCAGGTCCAGTTATCAACCTTCAACCCAATTAACTTTTCTGTACTACCGCTTTATTAATACTAATTTCTTTCAGTTCCTCATTTTCATAAGCTCATTGGCTCCCGTGAATTTCTGGGTACTTTCTGTATCTTCCTCCCTGAAGATAGACACAAAGTAATTATTTAGTTTCTCCACCATTTCCCAATTCTCCATTATCAATTCTCCTGTCTCCACCTGCAATAAGCACACATTTGTCTTTGCTAATAATTTCCTTTTCACATACCTAGAGATACTTTTAAAGTCTGCTTTTGTTTCTCACTAGATTGCATTCATATTCTCTTTTCCCTTTCTTCATCAGTTTCGCAGTTCTCCTTTACTGGAATCTAAATTGCCCCCAATCCTCAGGTTTACCACTTTTTCTGGCGATCTTGTAAGCAACTTCCTTTGATCTAATGCAATTTTTAACTGCCACAGTTGAATCAACTTTCCTGTTGGATTTTTGTGTAATGTATATTTGTTGCAGATCATGTAATACTTCTTTAAATAATAACAATTGTCTCTACTGTCAAAGCTTTTAGTGGATTTTCCCAATCCACCACAGCCAATTTAGCCCTCATATTTTCAGTTTCCTTTGTTTGGATCTAAGACCCTAGTTTCAGAATGAATTATATCACTTTCAAACTTAATGCAAAATTCTATTGAATGATGATCATTTTTTCCTGAAAGCTCCTTTACATCAAGGTTATTAATTAATTATCCCTTTCACATTACATAGTAGTGAATTTAAAATAACCCAATCCATAGTTGGTTCTTCAACATATGCTCCAGAAAACCATCCCACACACAATCCAGAAATTCATCCTCTACAGCATTAGTGCTAATTTACCCAGTCTATATGTAAATTGAAGTCATCCTTTATTACTAGATTAACCATGTTTCACACAACTCTAATTTCTTGATACATATTGTGCCCAATGTGATGGCTGATGTTTAGTGACATATAGACAAGTCCTCCCAGTGTTTGCGGCTTCTCGCTGCTTCTTAGCTAACTAAGTGTCTTGGCAGGAAACTTTGCGGAAAGTTGAGAATCAATCACATTATATTCACTAAAATATATTACTGAATCAGTTAGGTTCTTCAATCAGAAAGCTTTGTGGTCACCTTTTCCAGACTGACCAAGGGCTTTGTGTAGCAAACTGGCACAAGTGGGGCCTTGCAGGAAACTCAGACAGCAGCTGTGGTGCATCCACTCAATGACTGCCCCTGACAAAATTTAGATTTCTGTTATTGGGAGGGGTATAGAGAGGAGGACAGAGAACGTGAACAGTTTTCAGTCCTTACTATCAATGTCTCCTCTGGTACAAAGAACAAAGAACAGTACAGCACAGGAAACAGGCCCTTCGACCCTCCAAGCCTGTGCCGCTCCTTGGTCCAACCAGACCAATCGTTTGTATCCCTCCATTCCCAGGCTGCTCATGTGACTATCCAGGTAAGTCTTAAACGATGTCAGCGTGCCTGCCTCCACCACCCTACTTGGCAGCGCATTCCAGGCCCCCACCACCCTCTGTGTAAAAAACATCCCTCTGATATCTGAGTTATACTTCGCCCCTCTCACCTTGAGCCCGTGACCCCTCGTGATCGTCACCTCCGACCTGGGAAAAAGCTTCCCACTGTTCACCCTATCTATCCCCTTTATAATCTTGTACACCTCTATTAGATCTCCCCTCATTCTCTGTCTTTCCAGGGAGAACAACCCCAGTTTACCCAATCTCTCCTCATAGCTAAGACCCTCCATACCAGGCAACATCCTGGTAAACCTTCTCTGCACTCTCTCTAACGCCTCCACGTCCTTCTGGTAGTGCGGCGACCAGGATTGGACGCAGTACTCCAAATGTGGCCTAACTAGCGTTCTATACAGCTGCATCATCAGACTCCAGCTTTTATACTCTATACCCCGTCCTATAAAGGCAAGCATACCATATGCCTTCTTCACCACCTTCTCCACCTGTGTTGCCACCTTCAAGGATTTGTGGACTTGCACACCTAGGTCCCTCTGTGTTTCTATACTCCTGATGACTCTGCCATTTATTGTATAACTCCTCCCTACATTATTTCTTCCAAAATGCATCACTTCGCATGTATCTGGATTAAATTCCATCTGCCACCTCTCCGCCCAATTTTCCAGCCTATCTATATCCTGCTGTATTGCCCGACAATGCTCTTTGCTATCCGCAAGTCCAGCCACCTTCGTGTCATCCGCAAACTTGCTGATTACACCAGTTACACCTCCTTCCAAATCATTTATATATATCACAAATAGCAGAGGCCCCAGTACAGAGCCCTGCGGAACACCACTGGTCACAGACCTCCAGCCGGAAAAAGACCCTTCGACCACTACCCTCTGTCTCCTATGGCCAAGCCAGTTCTCCACCCATCTAGCCACTTCTCCTTGTATCCCATGAGCCTTAACCTTCTTAACCAACCTGCCATGTGGGACTTTGTCAAATGCCTTACTGAAATCCATATAGACGACATCCACGGCCCTTCCTTCATCAACCGTGTTTGTCACTTCCTCAAAAAACTCCACCAAATTTGTAAGGCACGACCTCCCTCTTACAAAACCATGCTGTCTGTCACTAATGAGATTGTTCCGTTCTAAATGCACATACATCCTGTCTCTAAGAATCCTCTCCAACAACTTCCCTACCACGGACGTCAAGCTCACCGGCCTATAATTTCCTGGGTTATCCCTGCTACCCTTCTTAAACAACGGGACCACATTCGCTATCCTCCAATCCTCAGGGACCTCACCCGTGTCCAAAGAAGCGACAAAGATTTCCGTCAGAGGCCCAGTAATTTCATCTCTCGTCTCCCTGAGCAGTCGAGGATAGATGCCATCAGGCCCTGGGGCTTTGTCAGTTTTAATGTTCCCTAAAAAACCTAACACTTCCTCTCTTGTAATGGAGATTTTCTCTAACGGGTCAACACCTCCCTCCGAGACACTCCCGGTTAACACGCCCCTCTCCTTCGTGAATACCGATGCAAAGTATTCATTTAGGATCTCCCCTATTCCCTTGGGTTCTAAGCATAATTCCCCTCCTTTGTCCCGGAGAGGTCCGATTTTCTCCCTGACAACTCTTTTGTTCCTAACGTATGAATAGAATGCCTTAGGATTCTCCTTAATCCTGCCTGCCAAGAACATCTCGTGACCTCTTTTTGCCCTTCTAACTCCCCGTTTGAGTTCTTTCCTACTCTCTCTGTATTCCTCCAGAGCTCCATCTGTTTTCAGTTGCCTGGACTTAACGTACGCCTCCCTTTTCATTTTAATCAGATCCTCAATTTCCCTGGTTATCCACGGCTCTCGAATCCTACCTTTCCTTTTTACAGGCACATGCCTATCCTGCAGCCTTATCAATTGTTCCTTAAAAGACTCCCACATGCCAGACGCGGACTTACCCTCGAACATCCTCTCCCAATCAACATCCACCAATTCCTGCCTAATCCGGCTATAGTTAGCCTTCCTCCAATTTAGCACCCTGCCCGTAGGACAGCACTCATCCTTGTCCATTACTATCCTAAAGTTAACAGAGTTGTGGTCACTATTTGCCACATGTTCCCCTACCGAAACTTTGACGACCTGACCGGGCTCATTTCCCAGAACTAGCTCCAGTATAGCCCCCTCTCTAGTCGGGCTATCTACATACTGTTCCAAAGAACCTTCCAGTACGCATTTTACAAATTCCTCCCCGTCCGGACCCCCAGCTCTAAGCACTTTCCAGTCTGTGCCAGGGAAATTAAAGTCCCCCACTAAAACAACCCTATTTTTTCTGCACCTATCCAGAATCTCCTGACATATCCTTTCCTCCACTTCCCGTGGGCTGTTGGGTGGTCTGTAGTACACCCCCAGCATAGTGACTGCACCCTTCCTGTTTCTGAGTTCCACCCACAGCGACTCAGTACATGACCCCTCTAAGTTGTCTACCCTCTGCACCGCGGTAATATGCTCCTTAACTAATATCGCTACTCCCCCACCTTTTTTAGCCCCTCCTCTGTCTCGCCTAAAACACTTATACCCCGGAATATTCAGCTGCCAGTTCTGTCCTTCTTTTAACCAAGTTTCCGTCACCGCAACCACATCCAAATTCCGCATAAGCATTAAGGCCCTAAGTTCATCTGTTTTACCCGTTACGCTCCTCGCATTGAAGCAGATGCACTCCACACCTCCAGGCCCACTCAGGTCATCCTCCTCCAGAGTGCTCCTCTTCTTAGCTAGCCTTGCCCTGGCCCCCAGCTCAACCCCAGCCTCAGTATTTACTGACCTACTGTTTTGTTCCCCACCCCCCTGCCATACTAGTTTAAATCCTGCCGAAATGTAATGTGCATTATGAAGCTGTTGGGTTTGGTAAAGGCACCACAGGACACTTGTCATTGGTAGAAGTGAATGACCACCTTTATGAGGAGAGCAAAGCTGTCAAAGGAGGAAATGGTGTTATTTTACATTTACTAATTCATTTTGTTAAGCATTTTCTTTATCCAAATTGTGCAAAATGTATCAATAAAATGTATCAATAATACAAAGCTTGTGACTATGAGCAATATTTTGAAAAAATCGTCAGCATTTTCAGTGAGTGTTCTGAAATTGTTCTTTTGTTTCAAAGCCAGTATTTTATTTCTGAAGTTAGGGATTGACACTCCACGCGTTAAATAACTAAGCAAAAATAATTCAAAAACAAAATATCTCTTGAATGTGACGTTTCTGATAGTTTCAACTTATGCAGGTACACAGAACAAAAATTTGTGAGACAAGTTCCACATCAGCAGCCCAATAGGTCTCAAGTGCACAATACAACTGGGGTTCATCAGGTCACTTATCAGGGGGTTTAAACAAGGAGGGTCTCCAGTCAATCTTGCTCCATTAATAACGTAGCAGCTGGATATGGTTTTGGTTTTGTCAGTCATTACTCAATAGCCACAGTAACATTGGTCAGTTAAGTCATTGACCAATAAACATTAATAAATAAGGTACTAATCATAAGGATTACTTTATTATATATCTCATGTGCTCAGCAGTTTTGCACTGCATCGTATCCCAGTACATGGTGTGTACAATATAAGTACACATTTGTGGTGCCAAATCTCTCAATGCATACCAAAAATAAGCTGCTCATAAGGACGCTCATAAAAACTGAATACAGTTGGTTTCAGCGTCCTTGGCAGTGAGCAATCTCACAGTTTCCCACCCTTATACTGATGTTTTTGATCACAAACTACAACTCAAGGAGACCACCTCCCCAAAGAAAAAGTCCTTCAACTGTGGCCATATAAACTGTATTAGAAATTTAAAGTTAATCAAGACCATACTTTGGAAATAAAAACAGAAAATGTTAGACATTCTCAGCTGGTTTGGCAGCTTCTTTGATGAGAGAAACAGAGCTAATGGGCGGGGGGGCGGGGGGGTGGAATGTGGGCGCACAATCCCACGAGAAACCCGAAAACTGAAAATCTAGCTGGCAAGATCTTGGGTTCTGATTTCCCTTCCCCCTCGCCGGTGACGTAATGAGATTCCCTCCCAGGAACCTCCTTTCAATACTGGGCTAAATTGGGAATTCCTCCCTCATTGGCATGACGTTATATCAGCAAGGTTGACAACAGGTTTTTCAAAACATGAACCTGGCGAAAGGAACCTGCCAGGGGTGCATGAGTCAGTATTGACCCCAGGGAGAGGGACATACCTGGGCAGTAACCTGACAGTGCCCCCAGCATGCTGGCATGGCATGCTGGGGGCATGTTCTCTTCCTGTTGGGGAGCACTTCAGCGGTCACGGGCATTCGGCCTCTGATATTCGGGTAAGCGTTCTCCAAGGCGGCCTTCGCGACACACGACAGCGCAGAGTCGCGGAGCAGAAACTGATAGCCAGGTTCCGCACACACAAGGACGGCCTCAACCGGGATATTGGGTTTATGTCACACTATTTCACATAAATATTTCTGCTTTTTTCCTCCTGAGTCTTTATCATGCGATCCTAGAATCAGAATTTATGTCACACTATTTGTAACTCCCACAGTTGCGTGGACCTGCAGAGTTTCACTGGCTGTCTTGTCTGGAGACAATACACATCTTTTTAGCCTGTCTTGATGCTCTCTCCACTCCCATTGTTTTGTTTCTTAAAGACTGGATTAGTTGTAAGTATTCGCATTCCAACCATTATTCATGTAAATTGAGTCTGTGTCTTATAAATTCTGTTTGTGAACAGAATTCCCACTCACCTGAAGAAGGGGCTCAGAGCCTCGAAAGCTTGTGTGGCTTTTGCTACCAAATAAACCTGTTGGACTTTAACCTGGTGTTGTTAAACTTCTTACATAGCACTCCCCCAGCACTGTCCCCCTGGCATTATCACCCGGCAGTGCTAGGGCAATACCAAGAGGAGATGCTCTGGGGAGCTCCATTGGGTGGGGTCTCTGTGTATTTGAAGGGGCGAGGGGGTGGGGATGGTGTATGTGGATGGGAACTCTGAATCCATGCAAGGTCAGGGGAGGGGGGGGTTCTTGGTTCTATTTTGCTCAGGAGATCAGGGCGACGTCCTAATTTCTGGAGGGCCAAAGTTGGCAACTTTTTCAGCATGAAGCACACCTCCAGCATTTTTTTCTAAGTGCTGGACAAAATGGAGAGAAAAGCAGTGTCGCCAGCGAGCTGCACACCGATATTCTGGCCTGGTTCAGCACTTAAAGGGAAAATTCGGTCCTGGGGTAAGATTTTACCTCAGTCAAAATTCATCCAAATGCATAGGGAGTTACAAATCAAGTCCATTTGTGTTTCATAATTTTCAGTTATTTCAGATTTCCAGCAGCCACAGCATTTTGTTTTTGTATAAGACATATATTCAGCGTTTCAATACTACGCAGTTTGTATACTCAGCTGTTTTTTACTTCAAGAGTGGATTCATCAAGTATCATCATTAAATAGTCAAACACATCATTCCAGTAGAAATATTAATGGTACCCACACCTGCACAACTGAAGAGAATTAGAGTCTGGCAAATAATTTCCATTACTTTTATTTTCTCTTGTACAAACTTTGAAGTTAATAAAAGCTTTCACTGTGTGCAAGTAGGGAATCAAAGCAGGTCCTCAAATTTAGTTTGGCCACTCTGTCCTCTGCACTCAGGCTTTGAACAAATCAGAAGCAGAGTGAACACTGATGCACTTCACGTCTTGATGCTACCCTTGTGAGGTTTAAAACTAGAAATGTTTTTTCATGGAAGAAAGCACATTCTGTCTTTTAGCTATATAGGGGATTCCACTGCCAAGGTAATAGCAAACAGAATTCCACATGCTGACCTTCAAGGTGATTAAAGATGTGTCATTACCTCATTGGCAAATTTTAGACAGGCTCAGTTCCTGGAACAACCCAGTTCCAAACCTTTGCACCCAATGCTACATTTACAATGCAGCTGTACAAATGTTTTGCTTGCTGAATGCACAGAAGCTGTGAAAATTGGAGCGACCAGAATCTGAATGGGATTTCCAACATGCTGACCTGTGAATTCAGCTGGGCTGCCTTAGAGAAATGCAGGGCTGAGGTTATACAGCTCTGATCTCCATCCTTCGTCTCAAATCATTCACCTCGTATTGACTGGTAATCATTAAAATGGGCAGAGGTTTGGGAGAACAATGTTCACAAACAGTTCTGGATGATCATACAGAGACTTGGAAGCTGTAATGATGTCTCCTAGTAAGCTAATTGGGCTTATTATAACTCAAGCGTTTTGACATTTTTGGAATAAAGCAGAACAAAACACATACTGGAAAACACTGCAGATTGGAATTCCCACTGGGATTCCCAAATCTCCCATTGTTCCTACAGCAGACACTTCTTCACAGTATGGGACGGCACGGTAGCACAGTGGTTAGCACTGCTGCTTCACAGCTCCAGGGACCTGGGTTCGATTCCCGGCTCGGGTCACTGTCTGTGTGGAGTTTGCACATTCTCCTCGTGTCTGTGTGGGTACCGGGTGCTCCGGTTTCCTCCCACAGTCCAAAGATGTGCGGGTTAGGTTGATTGGCCATGCTAAAATTGCCCCTTAGTGTCCTGAGATGTGTAGGTTAGAGGGACTAGCGGGTAAAATATGTAGGGATATGGGGGTAGGGCCTGGGTGGGATTGTGGTCGGTACAGACTCGATGGGCCGAATGGCCTCTTTCTGCACTGTAGGGTTTCTATGATTCTATGAGTATCACAGAATTGTTACAGTGCCGAAGGAGGTCATTTAGCCCATCGTGTCTGTGACAGCTCTCTCCACCTGTAATGGACACACATTTGTCCTTGCTAATCATTTCCTTTTCACATACCTGAAGATTCTTTTAAAGTCTGCTTTTATGTTTCTCACTAAATTGCATTCATATTCTCTTTTCCCTTTCTTCATCAGTTTTGCAGTCCTCCTTTACTGGAATCTAAATTGCCCCCAATCCTCACGTTTACCACTTCTTTTGGCAAACTTGTAAGCAACTTCCTTTGATCTAATGCAATTTTTAATGTAATTTGTTAGCCACAGTCGAATCACCTTTCCTGTTAGAAATTGATGTATATTTGTTGCAGATCAAGTAATACTTCTTTAAATAGTAACCTTTGTCTGTCGACTGTCAAAGCTTTTAGTGGATTTTCCCAATCCACCATAGCCAATTTAGCCCTCATATTTTCAGTTTCCTTTGTTCGGATCCAAGACCCTAGTTTCAGAATGAACTATATCACTTTCAAACTTAATGCAAAATTCTATTGAATGATGATCATTTTTTCCTGAAAGCTCCTTTACATCAAGGTTATTAATTAATTAATCCTTTCACATTACATAGTCGTGAATCTAAAATAGCCCAATCCATAGTTGGTTCTTCAACATATTGCTCCAGGAAGCCATCCCACACACAATCCAGAAATTCATCCTCCACAGCATTTGTGTTAATTTAACCAGAACATCATGAGTTGTGAGCAAGAGGACAGCGAGAGCACCCGCTCCACCTGGAAGCCTCGGACGAACCTGCATCTGGGGTCACCATTGCAAATGTCAGAGCAGCATTCTCGAAGGTCAACCCATGGAAACCGACTGGCCTGGAAGGGGTTCCCGGGTGAGCACTCAGATCCTGCGCGGACCAGCTGGCAGGGGTATTTGCAGACATATTCAACTTCTCTTTACAACAATCTGAGGTCCCTACCTGCTCCAAGAAGATGACCATCATCCCAGTAGCAAAGAAAAGTCAGGCAGCGTGCCTTAATGACTATTGTCTGGTGGCTCTGACATCCATCATTATGAAGTGCTTCAACTAGGGGGCCCTTCCATATATGGGATTAGCAATCCCATTGAGAGCTACGACCTCCGGCCGATAATCTAATTGGCTGGAAGTCAGAGAATCATCCAGAAGGGTGTGAAGAAAGAGATAAGAAGAGACACCCGGAGGCCACTCCCTGTGAAGACTCAGTGTCCGCACAGGGATGCAGCAAGGATCCAGTGAAGCATCAGCAAGGACTCGAGACCAACTTTCATCACGTGAAAGACCTACCTTAGTTCGAAAGACCTCAGTTCAGAACTCAGCACAGACCCAAGACCAAGATTCGTACCCGGCAGGATGAGCCTGGCCAGTTCAATCTCTCTGGTAGTATCTAGGTCTCAGTCAAACTAAAATAGAGTTGTTTATTTGAGTTAAAAGAGTTTTATAAGAAGCTTGGCACCGTGAAAATTGAAATAAAACCAAAGTTTATTTTAAGTATAATTGCGAACGACTCTTGTCCTTTGTTTTTCTCAAGAGCACCTGGGTAAATGAGTTTTACTGCAAACTGGTCAATGTGTCTAAATTTCCAGACAACAAACTTTGCTCACAGGTCTGTTGTATGGCACTGTACTGAACGCCTTCTGAAAGTTCACGTATCGCACATCATCAGCCTTACTCTCATCAACCCTTTCTGTTAATGAGGGAACTAAAAGTAATATCTCCAGTTTTGCAGATGACACAAAGCTGGGTGGCAGGGCAAGATGTGAGGAGAATGCAGAGATCCTTCAGTGTGATTTGGACAAGCTGAGTGAGTGGGCAAATGATTGGAAGATGCAGTATAATTTTTATAAATGTGAAGTTATCCACTTTGGTAGCAAAAACGGGAAAGCAGATTGCTATCTGAATGGCCATTATTAGGGGGGGAATGTGCAATGAGCCCTAGTGTCCGCGTACAGCAGTCACTGAAGTAAACATACAGGTGCAGCAGGCAGTAAAAAAAAGGCAAATAGTATGTTGGCCTTCATAGCAAGAGGATTCAAATACAGCAGCAGAGATGTCTTGCTGCAATTATAAAGGGCCTTGGTGAGACCACACCTGGAATATTGTGTGCAGCTTTGGTCTCCTTATCTGAGGAAAGATGTTCTTGTTCTAGAGGGAGTGCAGAGAAGGCTCACCAGACTGATTCCGGGGATGGCGGGACTGATGTAGAATTACAGAACCTATAGTGCAGAAGCAAGTCATTTGGCCCATCGAGTCTGCACCGACTACCATCCCACCCAGCCCTATTTCCGTAACCTCTTGCATTTACCCGAGCTAATCCCCCCTGACACCAAGGGATAATTTAGCATAGCCAATCTACCTAACCCGCACATCTTTGGAGTATGGGAGGAAACTGGAGGACCCAGAGGAAACACACGCAGACACAGGGAGAATGTGCAAACTCCACATAGACAGTGACCCAAGCCGGGAATTGAACCCGGGTCCCGGGTGCTGGGCCACCATGCCGAGGAGAGAGAGGGTCGGTTCGGACTGTATTCGCTGGAATTCAGAAGCATAAGGTGGCTCTCATAGAAACCTATAAAATTCCAGCAGTGAACCAGGGGTCACAGCCTGAGGATACAGGGTAACAGAAACATAGAAGATAGGAGCAGAAGGAGGCCATTTTGACCTTCGAGCCTGCTCCACCATTCATTACGATCATGGCTGATCATCCAATTCAATAGCCTAATCCTGCTTTTTCCCCATAACCTCTGATCCCATTTGCTCCAAGTGCTATATCCAGCTGCCTCTTGAATGCATTCAATGTTTTGGCATCAACTACTTCCTGTGGTAATGAATTCCACAGGCTCACCATTTTTTGGATTAAGAAATGTCTCCTCACCTCTGTCCTAAATGGTCTAACCTGAATCCTCAGACTGTGACCCCTGGTTCTGGACTCCCCCACCACTGGGAACATCCTCCTTGCATCTATCCTGTCTAGACCTGTTAAAATTTTATAAGTTTCTATGAGAGTCTCATTCATCTGAATTCCAGCGAAAACAATCCTAACCTATTCAATCTCTCCTCATACAAAGAACAAAGAACAAAGAACAATACAGCACAGGAACAGGCCCTTCGGCCCTCCAAGCCCGCGCCGCTCCCCGGTCCAGGATTGAATCCTGAATCCAGGATCCCCGCCCAATTTTCCAGCCTATCTACATACCAATATCCTATCCACCGAGCTGTCCCTCACAGCTACGATGCTTTGTTCATTACAACCTATTAACTTACCCCCACCCCCCCATTCCAGACCATGTGATCTCCAGGGAGAGGCGAAAATACATCAGTCCCACCATCCCCAGTAGACGGTTTAGGACAGAGATGAGAAGAAATTTCTTCACCCAAAGAGTGGTCAGCCTATGGAACTCACTACCACATCAAGTAGTTGAGGCCAAAGCACTGAATATGTTCAAAAAGCAGTTAGATATAAGACTGGAGGCAAAGGGGATCAAAGGATATTGGGGGGAAGGCGGAGTAAGGCTTTTGAGTTGGATGATCAGCTACGGTTACAATGAATGGCAGAGCAGGCTCGAAGGGCCGAATGGCCTCCTCCTGTTTCTTTTTGCTATGTTTCTATGTTTTACCTCCTCAGAAAACTCCAGCAAGTTAGTTAAACACAATTTCTCCTTTAGAAATCCATGCTGGCTTTTCCTAATCAAACCACATTTTTCTGTGTGACTGCAAATTCTAAACCAAATAATTGTTTCTAGAAGGTTGATCCCCACTGATGTTAAACTGACTGGCCTGTAATAGCTAGGGCTGTATTTTACAACCTCTTTTGAACAAGGATGTAACTTTTTTTTTTATTCATTCGTAGGACAAGGGCGTCGCTGGCTGGCCAGCATTTATTGCCCATCCCTAGTTGCCCTTGAGAAGGTGGTGATGAGCTGCCTTCTTGAATCGCTGCAGTCCATGTTCTGTGAGTTGACGTACAATGCTGTTTGGGAGGGAATTTCAGGATTTTGATCCAGCGACTGCGAAGGAACAGCGATATATTTCCAAGTCGGGATGGTGAGTGGCTTGGAGGAACTTGCAGGTGGTGGTGTTCCCATTTATCTGCTGCCCTTGTCCTTCTAACTGGAAGTGGTCGTGGGTTTGGAAGGTGCTGTCTAAGGATCTGTGGTGAATTGCTGCAGTGCATCTTGTAGATAGTACACATTGCTGCTGCAGAGCATTGGTGGTGGAGGGATCGAATGTTTGTAGATGTGGTGCCAATCAAGCAGGCTGCTTTGTCCTGGATGGTGTCGAGCTTCTTGAGTGTTGTTGGAGCTGCACCCATCCAGGCAAGTGGGGAATATTCCATCACACTCCTGAATTGTACCTTGTAGATGGTGGATAGGCTTTGGGGAGTCAGCTGCAGTATTCCTACCCTCTGGCCTGCTCTTGTAGCCACGTGTTTATGTGGTGAGTCCAGTTTCTGGTCAATGGTAGCCCCAAGGATATTGACAGTGGGGGATTCAGTGATGGTCACACCATTGAATGTCAGGGGACGGTGGTTAAGATTGTCTCTTATTGGTGATGGTCATTGCCTGGCATTTGTGTGGCGCAAATATTGCTTGCCACTTGTCAGCCCAAGCCTGGATATTGTCCAGATCTTGTTGCATTTGAATATGGACTGTTTCAGTATCTGAGAAGTCGCGAATGGTGCTGAACATTGTGCAATCATCGGTGAACATCCCCACTTCTGACCTTGTGATGAAGGGAAGGTCATTGATGAAACAGCTGAAGATTGTTGGACCTAAGACACTACCCTGAGGGACACCTGCAAAGATGTCCTGGAGCAGAGATGACTGACCCTCCACAATCACAACCAACTTCCCATGTACCAGGTATGACTCCAACCAGCAGAGAGTTTGCCCCGATACCCATTGATTCCAGCTTCGCTAGGGCTCCTTGATGCCACACTCGGTTGAATGCGGCCTTGATGTCAAGGGCTGTCACTCTCACCTCATCTCTGGAATTCAGCTCTTTTTTCCATGTTTGAACCAAGGCTGTAATGAGGTCAGGAGCTGAGTGACCCTGGCGAAACCCAAACTGGGTGTCACCGAGCAGGTTATTGCTGAGCAGGTGCTACTTGATAGCACTGTTGATGGCCCCTTCCATCACTTTACTGATGTTGAGAGTGGACTGATTGGGCGGTAATTGGCCGGGTTGGATTTGTCCTGCGTTTTGTGTATAGGAAATACCTGGACAATTTTCCACATGGTTGGGTAGATGTCAGTGCTGTAACTGTACTGGAAGAGCTTGGCGAGGGGAGTGGCAAGTTCTGGAGCACAAGTCTTCAGTACTATTGCCGGAATGTTATCAGGGCCCATTGCCTTTGTAGCATCCTGTGCCTCCTTCTTTATATCATGTGGAGCAAATCGAATTGGCTGGAGGCTGGAATCTGAGATGCTGGGGACCACTGGAGGAGACCGAGATGGATCATCCACTCGGCACTTCTGGCTGAAGATTTGTGATCTTCTGTCACCTCCTGAGGCTAGTGAAGACTGGAACCCTTTCTCCAGGTTTACCTTCAGGTTTAAGGATGGCATGGTGGTGCAGTGGCTAGAACTGCACCCTCACAGCACCAGGAACCCAGGTTTGACTCCAACCTTGTCTGACTGCTTATGTGGAGTTTGCACGTTTTCCCCGTGTCTGTGTGGGTTTCCTCCGGTTTCCTCCCCTAGTCTGAAGATGTGCAGGTTAGGTGGATTGGCTATGCTAAGTTGCCCCTTAGTGTCCAAACAAAGAACAAAAGAAAAGTACAGCACAGGAACGGGCCCTTTGGCTCTCCAAGCCTGCACTGATCATGATGCCTGCCTAAACTCAAACCGTATGTACTTAGAGTCCGTATCTTCCATTCCCTTCCTATTCATGTATTTGTCTAGTTGCCCCTTAAATGCCACTATCGTACCTGCGCCCACTACCTCCCCAGGAAGCACATTTCAGACATTCACTATCCTCTGTGTAAAAAAAACTCGTCGTGCACATCTCTAAACTTTTCCTCACGTACCTTAAACCTATGTCCCCTAGTACTTGACTTTTCTACCCTAGGAAAGAGCATCTGACTATTCACTCTGTCCATGCCACTCAATCTTGTAGACCTCTATCTGGTCACCCCTCAACCTCCATCATTCCAGTGTGAGCAAACCAAGTTTATCCAACCTCTCCTCATAGCCAATACCCTCCAGACCAGGCAACATCCTCATAAACCTCTTCTATACCCTCTCCAAAGCATCCACATCCTTCTGGTAGTGTGGCGACCAGAACTGTACACAATATTCTAAATGAGGCCTCACTAAGGTTCTGTACAACTGCAACATGACCTGCCAATTATTATGCTTAATGCCCCGACGGATGAAGGCAAGGGCACTAGCTTTCTTGATTACCTTATCCACCTGCGTTGCCACTTTCAGTGATTGGTGGACATGTACGCCCAGCTCCCTTTGCCTGTCAATACTCCCAAGGGTTCTACCATTTACTGTATAATACCTACATGCATTGGACCTTCCAAAATGCATTACCTTACACTTGTCCAGATTAAACACCATTTTACCTTACACTTGTCCAGATTAAACACCATTTGCCATTTCTCCGAAATGTGTAGATTAGATGGTTTAGTGTGGGGTAACTGTATGGAGTCCTGCTGAAGTTATGGTGGAATGGGGAACAATGACTGGGGCCCCTTGGGGGATCATCCCTCTGTAGCTTGGGAGTGATAGAAGGACATCTGGGCACAGCACTCACCTCCCTGCATCCCCCTCCGAGTCCAAGGCACCAGGTCAGGGTGTAATTGCCAGGGAGCAGTGCAAGGTTGGCAGGGCCTGAAAAGGGGGTAGGGGAGGGCGGAGGTTGCTAAGGGGGATGGGGGCTGAAGGGATCCCATCTCTTGTGGCGGGGTGGGTGGTGAAGCCTTTGGCTGGGGTGGGGGCAGGGGAGGCGGCAGCTGGGTCACCCTCATGGCTGGGTGGTGTGGGGGTGGGGAGTGACCCGTTCTTTCAGTGGTGGGAGGAGGATGTCCCTCTGTGCTGTAAGGTTGGGGATGCTCCCATTGCCAGCAAGGGTCACCATGTCCATTGAGGGGAGGGAGGGGGGCTTGTCTCTCAGCACTGAAATCAGGAGGCACCCTCATCTCAGTAAAGCCGGACTAGCTGACGTGTTTTGAGGTATGAATATTTTCAAACCCTGAAGACAGGTGAATCCCACTTGACAGGTGCCGCTAACACCAATGGGAAAAACTCCAGTTTTCCCGCTGGCAGGAGCACTTAGAATGCAGTCGGATGAATTGTACCCAAGGTTCCTAATGATGAATGTTATCATAATTGGGTTAATAAAAACACATTGAAGTATAAATGCTTTTCAAATCGAGTAAGATCAGAACATATTTACATGTACAGCTTAATTTTCTCCAAGTACTGAACTGGAACCCCTCTTTTAAAATTCACACTTATTTGGCTTCTTATATCTAACAAATATCAAAGGGATTGTCACTGATGTTCCAGACATCCAGACATCTCAAGGAACAAAAATGAATTTTCTGGCTCGTATAATTCAGAATTTTCATTTCAGAAGATTAACTTGACTTATAAGTTAGCAGCAACAGCAGTTTTATATGCACATTTAACATAACATAGCAAAATATCCACTTAACAAAAGGGACATTATTTAAAAAAAACAATTCTGGCATTGAGCCACAGAAGGAGATATCAGGACAGATTACTTAAAACATGATGATAAGTCCAGGCACAGGACATTTAACCCCTCAAAAGTGCTCTGCCATTTAATTAGATCATAGCTGAACTGGGACCTAACTCCTCATTGCCTCATTTTGACTCATATCCCCTAATATCTTTGGCTCAGCAAAATCTATTCATCTCAGTCTTAAAATAAACAATTTGTTTTGCATCAATTGCCATTTGCTGAAGAAAGCTCCAAAGTTCAACCACCCTCTGTTTGTTTCCGAATTTCACTCTTCAAAGGTCTTGCTCTAATTTTCAGTCTACACCCCCTAGTCTTAGGGCAAAAGTTCCTGGAGGCAAGTTAGAGGCAGGCAGGAGGGTGCAGGGTGTGTATTACATTGCCTTTCCACCTCCATCCCATTAAATCCAGGGTTCAAAGGCTCTTGAATGGCCTTCCACCAAAAGGTTAATTGAGGCATTTAAGTAGGCAATTAATGCTCACTTAAGAGCCTCCTCCTGCCGCTGCTGATATTCAACGAGTGATTGCTGGGGACTCAACATACAGGGAGAGTAGCAAGCAAAGCCTGTCAGCTTTTCTCAAGATCTCCCAGGGGAGATGTCTCAAGTTCAAAAGCACTCAGCGCTTTATTGAGCAATCCAGCAATGGCAAGGAGGGGGCTCACTTAACACCACCCCGATGGTCTTTCTTCTGAGTCCCCATCATCCTCACTCATCAGCGGCCTGGGTCCTTCAGCAATCCTGGGCTTCACCCAGGGTTCATCCATTAACAACAGCTCCTGGTGGTGCTGCTGTCAATGCAGAACTCTCGGTGGTGGGGTTTCCATCCTTAGGGTATTAAATCCTGGGGAAGGCTCAAAGCTGGCCAGTTAAGTATCTGAGGGGTATTTAATTCCATCGCATCTTCCCCAAAACCTGCTGGTTCCAATTCACGGGTAAGATTCCTTTTGCCAAGATTAAATTCTACCCTTGGAATCCAGCGGAATAAGTTTCTCTTCTTTTACCACCCTAAATCTGTCACCCTAAAATTTTATAAAACATCAATTACTCCTTGGCCTTCTGAATTCTATAGAATATAACCCTAGTTTGTGTAATCTCCCCATATAACTTGACCTTTGAAGGTCAGGTATAATCCTGGTAAACCTACACTATTCTCCCTCCAAGGTTAATATATCCTTCCTAAGGTCTGGTGTCCAGTTGCTCAACATATTCCAGCTGTGGTCTAGCCAGGGCTTTATATTGTTGTAGATGACACCTATCCCCTCATCTCCCCGTCCTCTAGATTTAAAGGCCACCAATCCATTAATCTTGTTCATCATTTTCCGTAACTGTACATGACATTTTAAGGATCTATGTCACTAATCCCACTCGTCTTGTTGGACTTCCATTCTTTCTAGCTTTTTATCATTTATAAAGTATTCTCTTCTTTTTAGGTGCAAAGTGGATGACCTCAGATTTTCCTACATCAGAATCTGTTTTACCACAATTTATGCTTCCATCTACACTGCTTACAATGTCACCTACTTTGGTATTGCATTTGTTGGTAAACTTCAATCTCTGGCCTTCTGTCCCATCATCTAAACCAGTAATAATTATGGTGATTAGTTGAGAACCTTACTCAGAGTATTGTGTGACTGCACCTTTGGCCATATTCTATTAATTGGACAATCCTGACCATTCCCCCTGCTCTCTGTCTCATGTCACTCAAGTCAATTTCCTAGCCAGGTCAATAATTTGTCTCCAATTCTATGAGCTTGGCAGAGGTAGTTTTTAAAGACTATTTAAATGGAGGAGAGGTGGAGAGGGAGAGAGGTTATGGAGAGAATTACAGTATTTAGGGTCAAGCCAACTGAAGCAATTAAAATTGGGATTGCACAACAGGATAGAATAGGAGGAGCACAGTAACACAGAATGAGACACAGATTTTCTTTGAAACTTGTGCCAAAATATCACTGTATTGAGCAGTGACGAAATTTGGGCAATGGCTTGTATCAGTCTTTATGTTACACAAGAGTTTCCTCAATCACTTTCCACTGTAACTGGTAAAAAGAAAGAAAATCACAGAGGAGGAGCAGTTAAAACAATTTCATTCAAGTTTTCTTCCTCTATAACTATCAATATTTTTCACGATGTCATATGAAGTACAACAATATTTTCAGGCATTGTATGTTTTTTAAGTAGCTTTCAGCAATTGATCCTGAATAAGCCCTGTGCAAATCTGTAACTTCTCAGCAAGAGCAGGAATAAGGATTGACTTTCAATTCACTAGATATTTAATTTTTCATTTTACTGGCATAGTAATTGAAAGAAGAAAATTTGAAATGTACGAACAAAGTTTTGGAGAAAAATAATTAGATACGAAAATCGATTTTTAAAAACAAGAAATTAAAATATCTGTTCTCTGCAGTATATATTAAAACGCAGGACTGGAATGAATTATCCACAATGTTTGTCTATGTTGGTTAGTGTTGAAATGTGTGCTTTGCATTCTGTAAATTAATTCTTAGGATATTCATGTCATTTGAAAGGCTGGAATTTATGGCTCAACTCAAGTTGCCCTTCAGAAGGTTGTGTGAGATCTTATTCTTAAATCCACTGCAGCCCAATTGCTGTTAAGAATGGAGTTCAAGAGTTTGACCGAGTGGCAATGAAGGAACATGATATATGTTTAATTCAGGATGGTGAGTGACTTGGAGGGGAACTTGGAGATGATGATGTTCCGTTGCACCTGCTGGTTTGTCCTTCTAGGCATTAGAGGTCGCAGGTTTGGGTGGTGCTGCCAAAGAACCCTTGATGAGTTGCAGTAATGCATCCTGTAGATAGGGCACACTGCAGCCACAGTATGCTGATGTGGAGGGAGTGGATATCCAAGCTATAAATCATAGACTGTCTCTTGTAGTTCACACTTGCATTCTAATTTAATTGAAGTGACTGTGATGAAATCACCAATATCCATATTAATTACCTGTCAGAGCCTTGGCTGGCCCACATCTTGTGTGGGACACACAGTTCCATCACACAGTTAATCCCCTATTTCACACAAATCAACTTCACAACCCACGAAAAATAAGATTCAATTTATGCAATTAATATTATTAATGCCTTCATTAAACACACGAGGGAGAAAGGATTATAAGGATACGTTGGGGTTAGATAAAGAAGAGTGGGAGGTTGCTTGTGTGAAGCATGAACATCAACATGGGGTTGAATGGCCTAGTTCCATGATGTAAACATCATGTAACAATTAGCTTGTTGAGAATGTTAATGCAACTAAATTGAGCAGAACTTTTAATTTCTCTTGTCCATCTTAAGGTGGAAGAATCCCTTCCATGGACCATCCTTCAGATTTTCCAAAATTCCCAAGACTCCAGAACAGTCCCAGCAGATTGGAAATTAGCAAATGTAACTCTGCTGTGCAAGAAAAGAGGGAGAGGGAGAGGGAGAGAAAGTGAAGCATGGAACTACAGGCTAGTTAGCAGTTAAGTGCTGGAATCTCTTCTTAAGGAATGATAATATAAAAATTATAGTATGATCAGACAAAGTGAACAAGGTTTTTTTGAAAGGGGAAATGGTGTTTGACAAATTTATTCAAGTTTTGGAGGATGTAACTAGCAGTTTGAAGAAAGAGAAGTATTCTTGGGTTTCCAAAAGGCATTCATTAAAGTGCCACACAAAAAGTTAATATACAAGATAAGGGTTTATGGTGTTGGGGATGATATATTAGCGTGCATAGAGGATTGGTTAATGGACAGGAAGCAAGAGTAGGGATAAACAGAACATTTACAAGGTGGCAGGCTATGATTAGTGGGGTATCTCAAGGATCAGCGTTGAGACCTCAACAATTTGAAATTTATATTAATGACTTAGATGAGGAGGCAGAGAGTAATGTATCCAAATTTGCTGCAAATATAAAGTTGAGTGGGAATGTAAGCTCTGAGAAGGACACAAAGAGGCTACTAAGAGATACAGTCAGGTTATAGGAGTTGGCAACAAGGTGCCAAATGGGATAGTATGTTGGGAAGGGTGAAGTGATTCATTTTGGTAGTAAGAATAGAAAACCAGAATATATTTTAAAAAGGTATTAGTGTTGATGTTCAGAAGGACCTGGGTGTACACGTGGAAGGAATTCAGGTAGCAAGCAATTAGCAAGGCAAAAAAGCATGTTGGCCTTAATTGCAAAGATACTGGAGTACAAGAATAAGGAAGTTTTGTTACAATTGTACAGAGCTTTGTTAACATTTCTTGAGTACTGTGCACAGTTTTGAGGAAGGATGTACTTGGGTTGGAGGTGTTATAGATAGATTTGTTCTTGGAATCAGAGGGTTTGACAGGCTGAGTAAATTGGGCCAATACTCTCAAGGATTTAGAAGAATGAGAGGTGACGCTATGAAATATATAGAATTCCGAAGGGGCTTGGAAGGATGGACACTTAGAGGTCGTCTCCCCTGCTGGGAATGGCGGAGGAGACTCAAGGGGCCATATGGTCTACTTCTGCTCCTAACTGCTATGGTCCACAGTGAAATAATCTCAATTCACATCTGAAATCAAAACTTTGTACAACCTTCCTCAGAGCGTCCTCGAATGCCACTCAGCTGGCAACTCATTTCAGTCATCTCTAAACTTTTAATGTAGCAAAACAGCTGCTCTTTTAGCATTGATCATTCAATTTTCTGTCAACTTTTGCTTTTCTCAACCAAGTTGCCCCTTCAAAGATCACTGTCCAGTTTTCCAATTCTGTGGGCTGAATATTACAGCAAAGGTAGGGGCGGGGGAGGCAGATTGCTCCCCAAACCCACAGAAGCAAAGTCAGCATCAAGCTAACCCACGCCACAGCCATAATATGCTGTGGGCGGGCTAAACAAGAGCCGATAGGGACTTTCGCACCTCACAGGAGAGGAAGTCCCACCCTCAGGAACTGCCAGCCAATCTAACTGGCTGGCAGCTCCATCAGTCCCAGCAGTGCCAAGAGTGTGATAGTGGGCACTGCTGGGACTGTAATGAGGAAGCAGAAGGTGGCCCAATGGGTCCACAGGAACAGGTAGGTCTGGGGTCTTGATGTGGAGATGCCGGTGTTGGACTGGGGTGGGCACAGTAAGAAGTCTCACAACACCAGTTTAAAGTCCAACAGGGTGGGTTTATTTGGTAGCATGAGCTTTTGGAGCACTGCTCCTTCATCAGGTGAGTGGAGAGTTGGGTTCACAAACAGGGCATATATAGACACAGATTCAGTTGCAAGATAATGGTTGGAATGCGAGTCTTAACAGGTAATCAAGTCTTTCCAAGTGCAGACAATGCGAGTGGAGAGAGGGTTAAGCACAGGTTAAAGAGGTGTGAATTGTCTCAAGCCAGGACAGTTAGTAAGATTTTTGCAAGCCCAGGCGAATCGTGGGGGTTACAGGTAGTGTTTCACATCACACTTAAGAAAGAACTCCTCCTTCTATCCCACCCTTTGAACAGATTGTTTAATAAATCTGGCTGCTTGCTCCCACCTAACTGCCTCCACCAAAACATTTTATGGTACAGGTAGCGTACTGTCAGGGTCAATTGGCTTGATAACAAACCTAATGACCCTTGATTATCTATTTAAATGTAACAGGCAAGATGTGCAGGAAACTGGTGAGGGTCTATTTCACGTGCCCCCCCACCCCCCTCATTGAAAACATACCCGGCGGGGGCATGTAAAATGTAGCCCTGCGTGTTTTTTTAAAAACATGTGCCTCTTTTCCCTCTAGTCATTTTTGAATCAAATCATCAGCCTCTGCCAAATCATATGAACAAAAATAAATTAATAAAACAAATGCTTTTCCCTCAATGAACTCCATTTCACCAGGGAGACATTAAACTATCAACCATCACAGGAAAAAGAATCAAAAGCAAAACAGCTCGTGCTTTGTGTTCTCGGGGAGAGTCAGTCAGTCTGATCATTTTAGTTGGCTGTTGTGCAGAGCCTCCTCCACAAGAGGAACCAACTTCCAAATGCTACTTGGACAGGATCTGTTCCAATCTTGCAGGAACATTCATTCTTCTCATTTAGGTTAGCACTCAGAGGTTGCATTGGACTATGGAGAAAAGAAAATAGGTCCTGCAGGGAGAAAGGAAGTGTTAACAGTGTGGATAATTGACCATTTAAGATTGAAAAATACTCATGAATCATTTAAACAAAGAAATTGAGAAACTGAACCATGACAAAATTAAAATGGTAAATAGTTCTTTTAAATTGGCTGTGTTCTGGATGAAAATTAGGAATGTTAGAGAAGTGAAGTATGAATAGTGATGTTACAACGATGGGAGTCTGCTGTATTTGGAGCTTATAAAGCTTAGAGGTAGATTGTGTACAGGTAGATGTATCTGTTTCTATGATAATTAGCTCTGTAACGGTAAAGTCCTCTGACCAAGAGGTAAAACAGAAAAGTGGTACCAAAATAAGAAATGGGCTAAATAGTGAATTTTAAATACTGCTATTAATCTCCATGGCATTGCTGAGTGTAGCTTTCAGGTGAAGCACAGAAGGCAAGAAATGATGATTAGGGTATTAAGATGTAATTTAGTTCTATTTTGAAGTCATGCCTCTTGATACGAATCAGAGAAGATAATTATCAAAATTAGAATGTTAATTCTGAACAAGGTTTCCAAAGAAATAGTCAGAATTTTACACCCTTAGCCTCTGGAGGAAGGGGATGTTGGCAGTCTGGAGCGGACATAAAACTGGGTATCGTGGCAGCAGTGGTGTGCTCGTCAATTAATGACCGGCAATAAATGCTGGCTTTACCAGTCAGGCCTATGTTCTATGGATGGGTGAACCACTGCACAGTTTTACAGAAAGAGCAGGGTAGTTACCCTAGTGAATCCGTCAACAACATCACCAAAAGAGATGGTTATAATCGTGTTGTTTGAGAGACCTTGCTATGAACAAACTGGCTGCCACATTTGCTACAATACGACATTAACTGAAATGAGGAAGTATTTTGTTAGCTGTGGTATACTTGGGGCATCTTGGGATGATGAAACACACAATATCAATGCAAGTCTTCCTTCCTGTTTGTCTTTAATGTTCATTAAAATAACCTGTGCATTTTTGGCATGTTACAAGTTGTACTATCCTATATCCTTCTGAGGAATTTTTTCGCCCCCAAGGTCAAGTTTCTGAATTCACATGATACGTATGATGGGTACAATTCGTTGAATGATTTTTGACACCATACCTCTGATTGATATTAATGTTGTCATTTGTGATGTGACAAGTTTTAATTAATACACTACAAAGCATAGATCAGAGTGGCTGGTTTGTCTTTTTTTATACATACATATATTATATGTATATTAATGCTTGAGAACACTTCATGATTAAGCATTTCACCTTCCTGATTCAAGATTCCATCTGTGAGAATGTATTATAGCTCCCTTGCTGGCTCAGCGCCTTTAGTTAACGAATAACTAAGCAATGCAGGCCAGGGAAGTCGCTGGCTCGCCAGGGAAGTCGCTGGCTTCACCAGTGGTCTGTCTGAGTTAGCTGTTGTCTGCTCAGGTACCAATAGAGGTGCTACAATTCATAGGATCCCTACAGTGCAGAAGGAAACTATCCCCACATCCCTTTATGACAGATTTCTAAACACCAATCTCTGCTTTATATATACTCAATGACTGAATTCCAAAGATTCACAACTCTAAGTAAAAAAGGTCCTCATTTCAGTCCTGTCGAGAGAACTCTATTTAGCCTCGTGTCTAGATAAGTGTATTAATGCAGTCAATGATAAAGAGGCACAAATCCAGAGATGAATCGCAAGTGAAGGGCTCAGTCAACAAGTTTTAAGTTTAAGTTTGTTTATTAGTGTCACAAACATGTGCACATTAAGACTGCATGAAGTTACTATGAAAATCCTCTAGTCACCACACTCTGGCGCCTGTTCGAATACACGGAGGGAAAATTTAGCATGGCCAATGCACCTAACCAGCACGTCTTTCGGACAGAGAGGAAACCGGAGCATCCGGAGAAAACCCACGCGGACACTGTGAGAACATGCAGACTCCGCACAGACAGTGATCCAAGCCAGGAATTGAACCCAGGTCCCTGACACTGTGATGTAGCAGTGCTAACCACTGTGCCACCATGCCACCCAAAAAATGTACAAAAGTATAATTAAAAGAGGACACTGAATGATACAAGGGAATAGCCTTTTTAAAAAGGAATGGAGACAAAGCAAAAGGGATTATGGAAAATTAAGAGATGCAGAGACAACTCTTTTATCCCCTGCTCCACAATAACCCTGGAAGTCATATCTCGTACCAGCAATTGTCCTGCATCTCCAGAACCTAAAGTTGATTCATGCCACAAACATGCAAGCTGGACTTGATCAGGATTCAAGCTCAGAGGAGATTAGAGGTGAAAAATATACTTCATAATCTGACTTCTGATTGGTGCCTTTTCTATTGTGATTTTCTATCAGACACAATGATTAGCAATATTATTTTTTTCTATTAAAAAGCCACCTTTTCCACTCATCTTAAAACCTGGTATTAAGAAAGGAGAAGTCAGCTAGGGCTCCCTATCTTGCTGGAAGTTCACGTGTCGAATGTTGGGTGACGAACGAGGTATTAAAAGAATCGTTGAACTTTTTCAACATTCGAGATTCAAGAACTGGTTGGCCAGATTGGAAAATTGCAAGTATCACTTCAATATTTAAGAAGGGATCGAAACACCAGAAAACTACAGACCTGACAGTTTAACATCAATTGTGGAGAAGTTACTGGAGTCCAGCATCAGAGACAATGGCCTGAATTTCCAGGGAATTTCTGGCCGGTCTGGGAAAAAGATGCTCTGGAAATTCTGGTTTTCAGTTTGTGGGGAGGTGGGTGAACATGGAAGTCATGGTGGGAAACAGTGAGAAGACTGTCAGGTGTGGAGGTGGGGTGGGCAGAGGTTGTCCTCGATGTTCTGACACTTTGGTGAAGTGCCAAAATATATCAAGAACTGAATTTAAAAAAACAGCCCTCATCCCATCCACATACTCCCCAAGCTTTTTTCATGCTGCTTCATTTCCCCCACCCACTTCCATGACCACTCATGCCCCCAATGCTACCATGTGCCCCTCCACCCACCCCAAAACCTTCTCCTGACTATTATGCGAAGTGATGCATTTTGGTAGAAATAATGTAGGGAGGAGCTATACGATAAATGGCAGAACCATAAAGGGTGTAGATACGCAGAGGGACCTGGGTGTGCAAGTCCACAGATCCTTGAAGGTGACGTCACAGGTGGAGAAGGTGGTGAAGAAGGCATATGGCATGCTTGCCTTTATAGGACGGGGCATAGAGTATAAAAGTTGGGGTCTGATGTTGCAGATGTATAGAACGTTGGTTCGGCCGCATTTGGATTACTGCGTCCAGTTCTGGTCGTCACACTACCAGAAGGACGTGGAGGCTTTGGAGAGAGTACAGAGGAGGTTTACCAGGATGTTGCCTGGTATGGAGGGGCTTAGTTATGAGGAGAGATTGGGTAAACTGGGGTTGTTCTCACTGGAAAGACGGAGGATGAGGGGAGACTTAATAGAGGTGTATAAAATTATGAAAGGCATAGATAGGGTGAACGGTGGGAAGCTTTTCCCCAGGTCGGTGGTGACGTTCATGAGGGGTCATAGGTTCAAGGTGAAGGGGTGGGGCGGGGGGGGGGGGGGGGGGGGAGGTTTAACACAGATATCAGAAGGACATATTTTACACAGAGGGTGGTGGGGGCCTGGAATGCGCTGCCAGGCAAGGTGGTGGAGGCGGGGACACTGGGAACGTTTAAGACTTATCTAGATAGCCATATGAACGGAGTGGGAATGGAGGGATACAAAAGAATGGTCTAGTTTGGACCGGGGAGCGGCGCGGGCTTGGAGGGCCGAAGGGCCTGTTTCTGTGCTGTATTGTTCTTTGTTATTATGCCAAACAACAGCACTCCACCAACATCCATAGGCTCTCATGCCCCTTATGTCAAGCAATGGCACTCCAATCACCTACCCCCATGTCCCCAATGACATGTGCCCCTCTACTCTTTCCCCATGGCCCCTCATGTCCTCTATGTCAATCTGCAGCATTCCACCAGCATCCACCGCCCCCCCCGCCCCACTATGCCTCCTCACACCCCCATGCCAAACTGTGGACTGTCAATCAAGCATTGTTTCCTCTGGGGCTCAGATGTATCATCAAGAGTAATAGATTTCTGGGCTCTCAGCCAAGTTTCATTATGTATGCTGGGCTGAGATCCCAGACATCCAATACTCTTGTTGAAACAGTTGTGCCCCAGGGAAAACTTTGCTTGATTCACAGTTCTGGCACTCTGATCTCTATGGCTAATTTCATAATGTTTCTTTTCACAAGGTTAAGTGGCTTCAAGGTTTAAGTTTCTGTTATTGATAGTTTAAAGGATCTCAATGATTGACAATTTATTGTGTGCTGATTTTAAAAAAAACTTAGTATGAAGTAATGAATAAATGACCTTTTTAAAAAAAAAACTTTTTAAAACACATCCCACTGTCACTATTGGGCTCATTGGTTCTGTCCAGTGAAACGGTAGCCAAACGTCATGGAAGTTTCATAGAGTGGCATGAGGGGCTAAGGTGGAGGCCTTACCTTGGCATGAGGGCGTGCTTTTGATCTCACCTTTTAAAAGACAAGGATTCATAACTCCTCTGATGGATCATTAGCCATAGCTCTTTAAAAAACTAGCCCGGCTCCATGAAATTTCCATCTCCATAATGGAATTGGTCAGCTTAGGAGCACCGGATGCAGGCTTTTTTCCTGAAACAGTGCACCTTTTAAGGGCGCTCCGGAAAATCCGAAAGCCTTGGCATGTGGTCAAGAATCTTTGAATAGGGACATGCCCACCATTTTTAAAGGATTCCCGAGTCATTCCTAGTTGGTGAAAATCCAGCCATAATCACTATGTCATTGTACCTCAATTTAAGCTTATCTAATAAGACAGATGAGGCTTCAGCTCGACATCTGATCTGAAAGATAGCTTGAGGGAGAGATTATTGACCATGCTAAAAAATTGCCCCTTAGTGTCCTGAGATGCGTAGGTTAGAGGGATTAGCCGGTGAATATGTAGGGATATGGGGGTAGGGCCTGGGTCGGATTGCGGTCGGTGCAGACTCGATGGGCCCAGTGGCCTCTTTCTGGACTGTAGGGTTTCTATGATTCTATAGCAGTGCTCCCTCAGTATTGCATTGGAATGTCAGCCTAGATGTTGGGCTCATGCTGTGAGAATGCGACTTGAACACCTAACCTTCTGACTTACAGACAGGAGTGCTACCATTGAGTCATGTAAGACAATAGGTGGGATTTTCTGGTCAAGCGCACCCCATTTGATTTGATTTATTATTGTCACATGTATTAACATACAGTGAAAAGTATTGTTTCTTGCACACTATACAGACAAAACATACCATTCATAGAGAAGGAAACGAGAGAGTGCAGAATGTACTATTGCAGTCATAGCTAGGGTGTAGAGAAAGATCAACTTAATGCAAGGCAAGTCCATTCAGAAGTCTGACAGCAGCAGGGAAGAAGCTGTTCTTGAGTCGGTTGGTATGTGACCTCAGACTTTTATATCTTTTTCCTGATGGAAGAAGGCGGAAGACAGAATGTCCGGGGGTGTGGCTGCTTTGCCGAGGCAGCGGAAAGTGTAGATAGAGTTAATGGATGGGAGTTTGGTTTACATGATGGATTGGGCTACATTCACGACCTTTGTAGTTCCTTGCGGTCTTGGACAGAGTAGGAGCCATACCAAGCTGTGGTATAACCAGAAAGAATGCTTTCAATAGTGGATCTGTAAAAGTTGGAGAGAGTCATAGCTGACATGCCAAATTTCCTTCGTCTTCTGAGGAAAGTAGAGGCGTTGGTGGGCTTTCTTAACTATAGTGTCGGCATGGGGGGACCAGGCAGGTTGTTAGTGATCTGGACACCTAAAAACGTGAATCTCTCAACCCTTTCTACTTTGTCTCCGTTGATGTAGACAGGGGCATGTTCTCCTTTACGTTTTCTGAAGTCGATGACAATCTCCTTGGTTTTGTTGACATTGAGGGAGAGATTATTGTTGTCGCACCAGTTCACCAGATTCTCTATCACATTCCTGTACTCTGTCTCATCATTGTTTGAGATCCAACCCACTACAGTGGTGTCGTCAGCAAACTTGAAAATTGAATTGGGGTGGGGGTTGGGGGGGAGAAAGAGTTTGGCCACACAGTCATAGGTGTATAAGGAGTATAATAGGGAGCTGAGAACACAGCTGGTGTGGAGGATGATCGTGGAGGAGGTGTTGTTGCCTATCCTTACTGATTGTGGTCTGAGAGTTAGGAAGTTCAGGATCCAGTCTCTGAGGGAGGTGCTGAGGCCCAGGCCATGGAGTTTGGAGATGAATTTTGTGGGAATAATAGTGTTGAAGGCTGAGCTATAGGACCGGAAATTCCCACCCAAGTCAAAATGGACCTTTAAATGGTCCTCCAAATTTTCTGTCCCGTCCCACTACGATTCCCACGATGGGCGGAACAGAAATATTCCACCGAATATCTGAGGTTTTTCAACTGATCACAATTAGATTTTACAATATCATTCTCACAGACTTGAAATATTTTCTTTCATTTATAAAGATGTTACACAGTAAGGTAGTGATAGAAGTTTGGTAGCCTCTACTTTTTGTAATGTGGTGCTATAAGCTTTTTTATTACTAGTCTAAACGTGCATGTTATCTTTGCATGTCAAGACAGAAGGTCTCAATTTAATGGTGGATTACTGTGCTGGTCTAACTGAATACATAATTAATCTCAAAGTCTTCATGTGTCATTTAGCACTATATAGAAAATGAAGAGCAAGCCTTAATAAATAGCTGTCTGGTTAAAATGTGTCAATATGTTACATCTCCTTTATTGCCAAGTTATTTTATGACTTTATATTACAAATTAATGACTGTCAAATATTCAATGCTTGCATGAATATCATTCACTCATCATCTGTCTGCATGGTGAGCTCATTTGGTAGTCAGTTTGCCAATGCCTTCATTTTAAAATTCTGGTCCTCGTTTTCAAATTTGTCTATTGTCTTGTAAACTTCTTCAGCCATAGAACCCTTGGTGATATGTGTTCCTGTAGTTCTGGACCTTTAAGAATCCCTGATTTTAAACATTCCACTATTGTCAGCCATGCTTTTCATTGCCTAGATCCTGAGCTCTGAAATTTTCTTCCTAAACCTCTCTGCCGTGATATATCTTCCTCCTCATTTACAATGTTTTTCAAAACATTTGCTTTTGGTCACCTGCCTGAACATCTCCATGTTTCTCATTGTCACATTTTATTTGATAACACCCATCTGAAGTGCCTTGGACTGTTTTACTATGTTAAAAATGTCATATAATGCAAGTTGTGTTGTTGAATACTCCATCAACTGCTACAAAATCTTCTTTGGTAGGCTTAGAAAAGAGATAGCAAATGGAAAGCTTTCCAACAATTTGACCATTCAGACACTACTGGTATCAAAACATATGTTACTATTAAAACAAACAACGTTAACAAAGGTCAGGATTTTATGGCCACACCATAGCAGGACCCGCCACAGAGAATGTGGTGGGGGTGGGCCAGCCAAAGTCCATTGACTATCGGCAGATGATCTGGGGATGGGCTGGGCTGGAAAATCCTGCTCAAGAACAAAGAACAGTACAGCACAGGAACAGGCCCTTTGGTCTACCAAGCCTATGCCGATGTCCTTTCTAGACCTCTATTCCCCGTCTGTTCACTTGTCTATCCAGATGAGTCTTAAATGGCACTAACATGTCTGCCTCAACCACCTCACTTGGCAATGCATTCCAGGTCCCCACCATCCTGTGTAAAAAAAAAACTTCCCCGCACATCTCTACTGAACCTTGAACCCTTACCTTGAACTTGTGCCCTCTTGGAATTGTCATTTCTGCCCTGGGAAAAAGCTTCTGACTGTTCACCCTATCTATGTCCCTCATAATTTTATAAACTTCTATCAGGTCGCCCCTCAGTTTCCGTCTTTCCAGGGAGAACAATCCCAGTTTATTCAATCTCTCCTCATAGTTAATACCCTTCATACCAGACAACATCCTAGTAAAGTGTTTCTGTACTCTCTCCAAAGCCTCTGCTTCCTTCTGGTAGTGTGGTGACCAGGATTGGACACAGTATTCCAAATGTGGCCTAACCAACACTTTATATAACTGTAACATAATTTGCCAACTTTTATACTCGATGCCCCGTCTGATGAAGGCAAGCATGCCATGTGCTTTCTTTACCACCTTTTCCATCTGTGCACCTGCAAGCACAGATCTGTGTGTGTGTGTCTATGCTCCTGATGGTTCTGCCATTTATTTTATAGCTCCGACCTGAATTGGATCTACCAAAATACATCATCTCGCATTTGTCCGGATTAAATTCTATCTGCCATTTCTCTGCCCAATTTTCCAGCCTATCTATATCATTCTGTATTCTCTGACAATCTTCATTACTATTCGCAACTCCAGCAATCTTTGTATCATCCCCAAACTTGCTAATTAGACCAGTTACGTTTTCTTCCAAGTCATTTATATATATATTACAATATATGTAATATATGCAGAGGTCCCAGCACTGATCCCTGCGGAATACCACTAGGTACAGACCTCCATTCAGAAAAACACCCTTCCATCACTACTCTCTGTCTTCAATGGCCAAGCCAGTTCGGAATCCATCTAGCTAGTTCACCCCTGATCCCATATTATTTAATCTTTACTACCAGCCTGCCACCACCTTGTCAAATGTTTTATTGAAGTCCATGTAGACAACATCCACTGCTTTCCCTCGTCAATCATTTTTATCACCCCCTCAAAAAACTCAATTAAATTAGTGAGACATGACCTCCCTCGTACATAACCACGCTGTCTGTCGCTAATAACATTCGGTTCCAAATGTGCATAGATCCTATCTCTAAGAATCTTCTCCAACAATTTCACTATCACTGACGTCAAGCTCACTGGCCTAAAATTACCCGGGTTATCCTTGCTACCCCTCTTAAAAAACAATATTGGCAATCCGCCATCCTCTGGGACCTCACCTATGGCCAGCAAGGAAACAAAGATTTCATCACTTGTCTCCCTCAGTAATCTGAGATTGATGCCATCTGGCCCTGGGTATTTGTCTACCTTAATGCTTTTTAATACACCTAACTCTTCCTCCCTCATAATGATGACTTGTTCCAAAGGGTTTACATATCCCTCAACACCACCAATCAACATGTCCCTCTCCTTTATGGATACCAATGCAAAGTACTCATTAAGGATTTCACCCACTTCCTTTGGTTCTACACATAATTTCCCTCCTTTGTCCTTGAGTGGACCAACTCTTTCTCTAGCTACCCTCTTGTTCCTAATATATGTATAAAATACCTTGGGATTCTCCTTAATCCTGTCTGCCAAGGACATTTTGTGACCTCTTTTTGCCCTCTTAGCTCCCTGTTTGAGTTCCTTTCTACTTTCCCTGCATTCTTCAAGTTCTTCATCGGATTTTAGTTGCCTGGATCTTTTGTATGCATCCTTTTTCTTTTTGATTAGACTCACAATTTCCCTGGTCATCCACAGTTCCCAAATCAAAAGAGAAAATGCTGGAAAATCTCAGCAGGTCTGCAGCATCTGTAAGGAGAGAAAAGAGCTGACGTTTTGAGTCCAGATGATCTTTTATCAAAGCTCCCAGGCTTGTCAAAGCTTTTTTTACACAGTTCCCAAATCCTGCCTTTCCTGTCCTTCCTTTGCACAGGCACATGCCTGTCCTGCACTCCGATCAACTGCTCCTTAAAAGACTCCCACATGCCAAATGTGGATTTAGCTTCTCCCAAACAACAGCCTCCAAATACTGCCTAATCCGGTTGTAGTTAGCCTTTCCCCAATTTAGCATCTTAACCCAAGGACAACATTCGCCCTTTTCCATGAGCACCCTGAAAGCTTACGGAATTGTGGTCACTGTTCACCACATGTTCCCCCATTGCAGAGTGCAGGAGCTTACACTGGTTGCAATGGCTTTATTCAGTACACTTCACCAAGAGCAGCCAAACTAGTACATGAGTTGAGGAATTTCACATGCAAAAATCATTTTTCTGCAATCTTTTGCATTAGTTTAAAAGGCATTTGTGATTGAAACCATCCTGGCCCACAAATCTGGCTACACTAGCAGATCAAATTAATGACAGATTTTTGCTAATCATGCCAGTTTGAGGGCCTTCAAGAAGGCTCTTAAAATTAAGCAGAATCATTCTACTAGGCATATGTTAAAGGCCTTGGTTTAAAAAAAACTTAATAAGAAACTCATCACTCTATATCTGTGTAATAGCAAATAGTTCTATTTGGTTTATAAAAAGCGTTTAGTTATGTAAATCAAATTAAATCACATGTCGTGGTCCAGCCATTATGATTAAAAATGCTTCCTTTGTGCAATATTCAATCGTGTCAATAAAATTGCAATCCATATTTGCAGTGAATAATGAATGGTCATCATTTGCATTTTCTTTTGTTATAGATTAGCTTTTGCTCTGCACACCAGTAAACACCGTAGCAACATTTCACTCCGAGGCAGATGTAATACCTTGGGAAATAGTCAGAGAAGTTGAGGAGGCTACTCATCCAAGATTTTCCATTTCTGAAATCAAGTTGACTTCTATTTACAACATTATTGTTGCCGTATAGAGATTATCTTTCATTTTGTTTCTAATAATTGATTCCATTAACTTATGCAAAATGGAAAGGCAATGAATAGGTCTGTCCATTTCCTGTCACTGTTACGTCTCCCTTTTTGAATGTACGTACCATTTTGGCCCAGTTTCAGTCTACTGGTGGATCCCTTGTGTCCAGTAACTCTCTTATAATGATGGACAATGCCTCACAGTCTTTGTTTCCTTCCCTACTCTATGGAATAAGTATTATCTGTTCCTGATGATTTAAAATCTCATATCAGATAGCATATACAGTAATATAGCTTTTACATTACAACTAATACACAAACACCTGCATTTAGAAGCTGAATTGTCCTGAATTTACCTGGGAACTGTCTGTATTGGGCTTTTACATTTTGAAAGATTAATCGAAGTCATAAAGCTGTCACACTCTGTAAATTAACTTAAATTTAAAGGTTTGAAATAATCATCTAACTTCCCACCCACACACCACAGGCAGCACCATGTGAGTTTAGAAATGGACCGAGATTTAAAAGCAGGGAAAGCGACAGCACATCTGAAAGCCAGCTCAAACCTGCTGACTTCCTTATTTAATGTCAGTGCTTTAGGCTGCATGCAAGAAACCCCCTTAGGAGAGAGGAGCTGTCAATTTCAGTGTTAATTGCTCAATTAGCTGCAAGTCCATGGGTTTTCTGGGCTTCCGACGACTCACCAGTGGCAGCAATGTGAAAATACAGTGGCAACTGAGGGGGCTAAAGACATGGTGGGGAAATATGCCAAAAGATACAGCTGCTTCATTACCACAGTGAAAGACTATGTTCACAGTATCTATGTTGAGAGGTAACTTTCACAACTTTGCAGGGCTGTGCTGCACATCTGATCTGAATTTTGGAGTTTTGATTGATCAGGTTAGCATATGTGTCCCTTATATTATTTTATTTTGGACCTCAGACGTAAACACAGATGACCAAAAGCATCACCAACAGCTAGAGCAGTAGGAAGAACACAAGGAACAGAACCCCAAAGCAGGAACTGTGTTTTATGCCTTGGAGATATGCAGAGATGACACACCAGTTTCTACATCTGAATAGGAGCTTTATTTACGAGTGCTTTTTGAAATGTCTGCTTACAGAGCAACAACAGTCAGCTCCTCACAAATCCATAGGAGAGAGGCCATGAACATGGCAATGAGAGAGGTGCAGCGTGAAGAGGCCATACTCACAACACAGGGTATATGTGCAGGGCTCAGCTCCTTGGAAATACTGAAACACCAGTGTCACAAGAAGTTCTGGATGCCACGTAGCTGGTAGCAGGCATTTGCAGATCCCTGGAGCAATATTTATTGTCAAGTGGACCAGGTGGCCATGCTGTACCGGTGAGCTGTCATAGATTGCCCTCAACAACTATATATAGGAGATAGATATTCAGATATTGATAGATCTATATCTATCTATCTATATCTGATATCTATATAGATATAGATCTGATAGATATAGATCTATCTATATCAATTAGATAGGTAGATCTATATCCATCTATAGATATTCAACAACTATATATTTAGATAGATATTCAGCTATGATACATCTGTAATTGTTAAGAATTGAGGAAAATTAAGATTAAAAAATTAAATGGGGATAAAAGGGAATTGATAAGTGCAGTTGTCTGAACGGGTGTTTTGATATGCAAACTAGCATATCAGTAATAAAAGAAAGTGTTTACCTATGTGACATGGGGAAAACAATGGGGTATAGAAGAGGTAACTTCAAAGTGGAGAGATAAGGGAACTGGCAGTTATTTGCTAAAAGCCGGGTCCACAGGGTGGGTAACAAAGGGAAAGATGATATATTCATTGCTCAATAACTGGAAAAAGGCCCACAGTAGAAGCAGCTACCATGATAACCACACCAGCTGCAGGAAGCAGTCTTCCTCAAAAATAAGTTGTTAAATTTTGGCCAGCTGGACAGAGGATTACATCTTCGCTGGAACTAAAGACGGTTTTCCCAAATGTCGACAAATATCCTGTGTGTGGTAACAATCTGCTGGATTTAGCTCTTAGAGTTATATAATATTGGGTGTTGTCTGGGGAAAAAAGGGTGTCTCAAAAGTTCAGCAAACAAAAGAGACCAGAATAGCACAATACACTGTTACTGCTGCAAACCAGAAACCTTTATCAGTTAGAACACAGTTTGATTAAGAACAACTAGCTTGTCAATTAATTTTCACTTACAATGGTTGAAGGGGTTCATTTTATTATTTCAAAAGTACACAAAATGTAAAACTTGGGTGACTCTCACCGCAAGAGTTGCATTATGCTCATTCATTTATGTTATGCCAAATAAACTACCTTTTTCAAAAGGGGGGATGCATAACATGGCATGTATGACATCGCAATATCCACTACATACAGAAATGGTTATAATCTTCAAGTCACACCATTGTTTAACCAGATATTGGACAGTAAAGGTACATTCTGGATCAGAGTGGATGAGGCAGCTACTTACAGGAGAAACTGGTGATATCAAACGGGAATATTGACTTTACCCAAACTATTATAGTGATACTCATAGAACCATAGAATTCCTACAATGCAGGATGAGGGAATTTGACCCATCGAGCCTGCACCAACAACAATCCCAGCCAGGCCCTATCCCCATAACCCCACGCATTTATCCTGTTAATTCTCGACACTAAGGGACAAATGGGACACGAAGCATGGCCAATCAATCTAACCTGCACATCTTTGGATAAAATGATTGGACAAAGGCGGCAAATTAATTGAATTTATTGATTTAAATAGCTATCGAACAAGGCATTAATTTTATTTCTTGAAAACGCAGAGAAATTTTCAATTAGCTCGAGTATATTTGGTGGTGGGTGCTTTGCACAGAGTTACGCAACTTGGCTGAACCCAGCGCACTTGAAGAGGAGAAAGGGTGCAGGAGTAGGAAGCTGACTCCAGCTCTTTATTGTCTCTACTGTATTAACTAATGTACTGACTGACACGGAAACACACGCTGAACGGCAGGACCACACCTGTACTGTAGACAAATGTCAAGTTTTAAATGAGGGCTTGTCTGTAACACTTTTTCTCCCTTTGTATTGATAGAGAAGCTGTTGTTGAGGTCAGTGAACAGCAGCAATTGTGCACCCTTCAACCCAACAACTCATTCAACTGTACACTGCAGTAGCAGCAGCACAGGTACAGATGCTCTGGCAGAGTTATTAAGTAAATTTGAGAAGTGTGCACTGGATAAAACACAATGCACAGCTGAGCAAGAGCAGCTGGAACTGTCATGGGAGGAAGCAGGAAGCAGATGGCGAGAGAGTGAAATTCTATCCATCAACAGCTGATGAGGGCAAATACCCTGATCTCTGGGACACAGATTTTAAAAGAAAGATGCTTTCTGAACATGAAGGATTGTTGGAATCACGGGGAAATGTGCTTAGGAGTTTCCATTACATGACAGCTAGTGTGGAGGAGTCCACTATTCATATGTGTGGTTCACTGATGGATGGAACAGAAGCTCTGCAGTCCAATGATAATTCCAGGCATAACGGCAAAACAGCCCTCGACTGCAAAGCACTTAATGACAGTGTCTCTCAAGGTCGTTGACATTGCTGTATTACAGACCATGGGGTGCACTGCCACTTTCCCCTTCAAATAGTCTGCTGATCCTGCAAAGGTTATAGATTTGAGGCTCCAATTTTATTCAGAGTTTTACTAGTTCAGTAGCTGGATGATTGAGGTTGCTGTGAGAAAGTGAAGCAGACGTCAATTCTGATACCAGCAGAGCTAAATCAACGGCTAGAGTTAAAGCAAACTTTTATATGAGCTTCTCCCAAAAATAAGCACTGAAGTGAAAAATTACCGTTGGAAAAGGCTCACTGATTGGAATTCTCTTAATGTAGAAAAAATACCCTCTACAATTCACTCATTTCTAGCGTGGCCCAGAACTTCCAGGACATGACAGCCACCATCAGATTATGCACTCTGCTCCTTTTTACTTACCCAAATCTGGAGCTGCATGTTTCTCACTCAGGCCTCCTGACGAACGTGCAATGTAGCTGCTCCTAGAGTCCCTTCAGTACAAGGCAGCAGTGTCATAGATGTGTAGCCACATCCCTTAGCTATAGTAAACTAGTAAGTTTAAAGGTCCCAGCCACTTTGACAGGAGAGAAGGTCAGTGGGTGAAGGGGTGGAATACTCGGGGCTTTGGGGAGTAGTTAAGGTGTGGGGGGAGTCGGGGGTGGGAAAGAGGGTAGTCAGGGTAGGTGGGGGGCGGTGTCAGTACTAGGAGTTAGAAAAGATTTTAATTGTTCCTCCGCTCAGAGTCAGAACCAACTGCAGTTTCTGAATTAAAATCGGACTTTCAGATGAATGCAGGTGCAAGGTTATTTCCCATCAGCAGTCATGACGTGTGCACTCCCATGAACAACAACTTGAGAGATAAGTTAAATTAACGGAACAGAATCAAAACTTTTAAAACAGAATAAAACTTGAAATGGACATTGGAGATAAACTTTCAACAAACATAAAATGGTTTATTTTCAAACTCATAAGTAGCAATCAGCTTTGCCTTAAACAAGAATGCTAATCCATTCATGACTAGTTAGTCATTTAGAATACAGTACAGTTTTTCCAAAAAACAAAATATTTTTGTATCTACATTCACCACAAACAGGAACCATGGGAGACAAAATTCCCTTTTGTCATTATTGGTAGCAATATTAAAACAGTTGAAAGTGATGATGGACTACCTACTAACAAATAGCTAGCTTAAGAAAACACATTTTGGACCTGTTAATTGCCAAGCAAGATTACATCCAAGTAACTGTTGACAATGTTGATGAGATCTTCGATGATAAAGGTGAATCCATGAAATGATAATTGACCCCAAAGTAATCCCAGTTTCCACTTATCACTCTGTTACATCATTGCCCTTATATGACAGTCTGGATGTTCTGCTCCCAAATCCGTGCTCTACTGTTGATAAATTGGGTCACCAGGAACATAGAATGACATAAAACTCTGCCACATCTAGGTTCTGAGGGAGGAGGCAGAGGCAGTACAACCACCAGACAAACTAGGTGGTTGCCTACAGCTGTGGGGTAGGGGGAGAAATCTGGTATCCAATCAAAGACTATGGGCGGAATTTTCCCGTCCTGCCCACCACGGGAATTGTAGCGGGCGAGACACGGACCATGCAAAGGTCCTTTGACCTCAGACAGGATTTTCCAGCTTTGGGGCAAGCGTGGCCGGAAAATCCTGCCCCCAGTATCTGGCAGAGCAGTAAAAACGGGAGAGTGGGAATTCATAATTGGAAGAGCAAGTGGAGGAGAGAGACCGAATCTGTGATTGGAAGAGTAGTTCCATCTCTCCTGCGTTCGTTGCTCCTCCAATCACAACTCTGGCTGGTCCGAGGAGACATTCAGCCTGCTTTCTCCCACTACCAGGCCACTGATCGCTGAAGGACTTCACCATACACTCTTGGTTCCCCCCCGCTCCTTACCCATTGTGCAGCAGACTCATAGTCGCTGTCCACAGCTCAATATGGAGGGCCACAAGTTACTAGTTCCTGGAGAGTGAGCCCTCTTGTTAATGTTGAAGCAAATCTCCAGATGGATTGAGTGCCTGTGAACACCCACATTGTGCCCCCGTTTGACATATTGCTTTGAACTATCAGTTATCAGTGACTTTGGTCCTTATTCTCATTATTTAGATTTCAGCTTCCTCTCTGCTCTGTTAATATTTGCAGGGAATTTGGTTTATGACTGAGATTAAGATAGAACTAAAGGCATTATTGACATAGGGTGTGCTTAAATCACATTTACAGTGATACTACTGGCCTAGAGGATCTTCATGTTTGGTACTGAGCAGCACTAGCACAATATTAAAAAGTGGTTTCTAAATCTGAATCTATAAACATGCTCCACTTAGTTTGAAGTGAAGCGTAATAGCTTATTTTATCAATATTCCCTGTGCCCTGCCCATTGCAATACTGGCTTCATAGAATCATTCTGGTGAAATAAGCAGTAATTGCAAATACAGCATGCTCTGCCTGTTTGTACTAAAGAAAGTGTAACATTTAAAACATGTGTTTTTGCTTGTTTGTGCAAGGCCCCTGATCAGTAAACAAATAGGTCATGTGGCTTTTGTGATGTGTGGGTAGTGGGTGTCTGTGTGGCACAGAGCTGGAGGTTCAGCCAAGGCACCTAATACCATTGCACCAGCCCTGCAGGAAGAGGAAGTAGGCATCTGACTCAAATAAATGGAAGCTTTTTTTCAATATTCACTAGAGACAAGGGCAGACAACATGCCATTTCCCACAATTTGGCAGAAGTCTTTCCAAAAGATACTGCCAGTGAAATGTGCATTCAATGTTGCTAGAAAACATCCACTTCAAATTAATTCAGAGGGCACAAATTAATTCTATCTGGATTATTTATCTGCATGGCTCTACTCATATCCTCACTCATCTAACCTATACATTTTTGGAGTGTGTAGGAAACCGGAACACCTGAAGGCAATTCATGCAGAGACGGGGAGAATGTGCAGACTCCTCACAGACAGTAACCCAAGGCTGGAACTGAACACAGGTCCCGAGAGCTGTGCTAACCACTGTGCCATCCAACACTACTTTCTGTTGTCATTTTTTGTCCTTGTTTAAATATTTGCTTTTGCCATTATAATTTCCTATGTCCACATTTAATTTAGACGCATGTAACTTGACATATTAGCCATTAAATAACTTTGAGGTGGGACTTCTGCTCCTTAGCAACAGCAAGGAACTACAAAAGGTCGTGAATGTAGCCCAATCCATCACACAAACCAGCCTCCCATCCACTGACTCTGTCTATACTTCCTGCTGCCTCGGCAAAGCAGCTAGCATAATTAACGACCCCCCCCCCCCCAACAAAAATCTGAGGTCATGTACCAACCGACTCAAGAACAGCTTTTTCCCTGCTGCTGTCAGACTCTTGAATGGACTTGCGTCGCATTAAGTTGATCTTTCTCTACACTCTAGCTATGAGTGTAATAGTACATTCTGCACTCTCTCATTTCCTTCTCTATGAACGGTATGTTTTGTCTGTATAGCATACAAGAAACACTACTTCTCACTGTATGTTAATACATATGACAATAAATCAAATCAAGTCCTGCTTCTGGGGCTGCCAGCAAAACAAATGTGAACAGCTCTATACACTTCAGAACAAAGGCACAGACAACAATCCCATCCAGGCCCTATCCCTGTAACCCCATGTATTTAGCCTGCTGTTCCCCTGACACTAAGGGCAATTTAGCATGGTCAATCTGCACATCTTTGGACTGTGGGAGGAAACAGGAACACCCAAAGGAAATGCACGCAGACACAGAGAAATGTACCAACTCCATACAGTCACCAGAGGCCAGAATTGAACCTGGGTCCCTAGTGCTCTGAGGCAGCAGTGCTAACCACTGTTCCGCAACCATCTGGAGTTCAATCCAGATAAATGCGAAGTGATGCATTTTGGTAGAACTAACGTAGGGGGGAGCTATACGATAAATGGCAGAACCATAAAGGGTGTAGATTCACAGAGGGACCTGGGTGTGCAAGTCCACAGATCCTTGAAGGTGACGTCACAGGTGGAGAAGGTAGTGAATAAGGCATATGGCATGCTTGCCTTTATAGGACGGGGCATAGAGTATAAAAGTTGGGGTCTGATGTTGCAGTTGTATAGAACGTTGGTTCGGCCGCATTTGGAATACTGCGCCCAGTTCTGGTCGCCACACTACCGGAAGGACGTAGAGGCTTTAGAGAGAGTGCAGAGGAGGTTTACCAGGATGTTGCCTGGTATGGAAGGGCTTAGTTATGAGGAGAGATTGAATAAACTGGGGTTGTTCTCCCTGGAAAGACAGAGGATGAGGGGTGACCTAATAGAGGTGTATAAAATTATGAAAGGCCTAGATAGGGTGAACGGTGGGAAGCTTTTTCCCAGATCGGTGGTGACGTTCACGAGGGGTCATAGGTTCAAGGTGAGGGGGGGGGGGGGGGGGGGGGGGGAGGTTTAACACGGATATCAGAAGGACGTATTTTACACAGAGGGTGGTGGGGGCCTGGAATGCGCTGCCGGGCAAGGTGGTGGAGGCGGACACACTGGGAACGTTTAAGACTTATCTAGATAGCCACATGAATGGAGTGGGAATGGAGGGATTCAAAAGAATGGTCTAGTTTGGACCAGGGAGCTGCACGGGCTTGGAGGGCCGAAGGACCTGTTCCTGTGCTGTATTGTTCTTTGTTCTTATAACCATCTTTCTTTGTGCCAGGTTTAGCTCCAACCAGTGGAGGATTTTCCCCTGATTTCCATTGACTCCTGTTTTGCTCGGGCTCCTTGATGCCACGCTTGGTCAAATGCTGCCTTGATGTCAAGGGCAGTCACTCTCACCTCACCTCTGGCATTCAGATCTTTAGTCCGTGTTTGAACTAAGGCCATAATGGGGTCAGGAACTGAGTGACCACGGCAAAATCCAAACAGTGTCCATGAGCAGGTTATTGCTGAGTAAGTACTGCTTGATAATGCTGTTGATGGCCCCTTCCATCGCTTTATTGATAATCTGAGAGTAGACTGATGGGGCAGTAATTGGCCAGGTGGGATCTGTCCTGTTCCTTGTGTACAAGACACACCTGGGCAATTTTCCACATTGCCAGGTAGATGCCAGTGTTGTAGCTATACTGGAACAGCTTGGCTAGGGGTGCAGCAAATTCTGGAGCACACGTCTTCAGTACTATTGCTGGAATACTGTCAGGGCCCAAAGCCTTTGCAGTATCCAGTACCTTCAGCTCTTTCTTGATATCACATGGAGTGAATCGAATTGGCTGAAAACAGACATCCGTGATGCTGGGGACCTCTGGAGGATGCCAAGATAGATCATCCACGTGGCACTTCTGGCTGAAGGTTGTTGCGAATGCTTCAACCTTATCTTTTGTACTGATGTGCTGGACTCGTCCATCAGTGAAAATGGGGATATTAGTAGAGCCTCCTCCTCCAATGAATTGTTTAACTGTCCACCACCATTCATGGCAAGATGTAACAGGACTGCAGAGCTTAGATCTGATCCATTGATTATGGAACCACTTAGCTCTGTCCATTACATGCTGCTTATGTTGTTTGGCATGCACATAGTCCTGTGTTGTAGCTTCATCAGATTGACACCCCATTTTTAGGTGTGCCTGGTGTTTTTCCTGATATGGTCTCCTGCAATCTACACTGAACCAGTACTGATCCCCTAGCTTGGTGGTAATAGAAGAGTGGGAAATATGCTGAGCCATGAGGTTACAGATAGTGGTGGAAAATAATTATGTTGTTGCTGATGGCCCACAGTGCCAGATGGGTGTCCAGTTTTGAGCTGCTAGAACTGTTTGAAATCTATCCGATAAAGCACGGTGGTGGTGCCACACAAAATGATGGAGGGTATCCTCAATGTGAAGACAGGACTTTATCTTGACAAGGATTCTGTAGTGGTCACATCTACCAATACTGTCTTGGGCAGGTGCACCTGCAAAGGCAGATTGCCGAAGATGATGTCAAGTATGTTTTTCCCTCCTGTTGGTTGCCTCACCACCTGCCACAGTCCCAGTCTAGTAGTTATGTCCTTTTGACTCAACAGTTGGGTCTGTGCTGGAATGACAAAGCCACTCTTGGTGATGGACATTGAAGTCCCCCACCCAAAGTACATTCCACACGTTGGGCCTGTTTCCTTGCTGTATATCTCTATGACACTTGTCACCCTTAGTGCTTCCTCCAGGTCATTTTCATCAGCTGGGTGGGCCGGGGGGGGGGGGGGGGGGGGGGGGGTGTCCTGCCGATGATACAGGACACACAGGGATTGTGTTGGTGGTGCCTGGGGCATTATCCGTCAGGTATCATTCTGTGAGTATGACTACGTTAGACTGTTACTTGACTAGTCTATGAAACAACTCTGCCAATTGCTGGAGGACAGTTTTTTAAAAATACTTCAGTTTTAATAACAAATTTCTTCACTCTGATTTATGCCAAAATTACATCCAAAGTAAGGCTGCTTTCAATGTTAATCTTACAGACAATAATTTACACTGAAATTTCCTAAAGATCCCATCAGAATTCCCAAATTTACAAAACACTAAAACAACCACACATCAGCTTAAATGCTCAAGGTTTGAGGAAAGCATGGAACAGATGCCATGTGTATATTTATCCTATTGAGGTTAGGATAATTTAGGTTTGGAGCCATCAGACTATCATTTATGCACATTAAGCATAGTATGCTTAAGATAATGTAACTGTGGTAAATTCTGATGCCATGAAAAATAAAGAAAGTATAGTACAGAGAATGTAGTGCAGATCTCAGTAAGGAGATATGAAAAGAAATCACCACAAAAGCCAGAAATAGCGACTCCGGGTCCTGTTGTGCTTAAATATTTTCGACATAAATTTACACCCATTCAGAAATGAAGAAACTTATTTTCTTTGGTCTTTTGCATGGTGCACAGAGCTATATGTTGATGAGGTAAGTTGGTTTTGGCAGACATAACTCAGAAGCAGTTTAAATGATTAAGGAAATCCATGCATAGCAATATTTTGACATAAGACTGTTATGTGCAAATTTCCTCGGCAAAAATAGTCAGCGCAGATCTGTTCTTACACCACAGTTACAATGAAATCATCCAGGAAATTATGAGCCATCATATCAAAACAACACTTCATCATGGCTACTGAGTTTTTCCAAAAATCTTTTCACAGAAAAGATATTTTAAACTGAAAAAGTTAAAAGGTGGAACGTCCTCATGACAGTAAGCAACAAATCTATTGAAAATGAACATCCAAATATATCGGATATTGTGGCATATCAAAGGAAAGACTGCCACATGTACAACTTTCTGAAAAGCAGCAGTGTGTCCTTTCAATTGGTAATCTAATCAAAATATTTAAACTACTGCATTGTAATTAACAGTACTAAGCTTGTGCTCAGTATATTTTTCTCAGTGCAACAACGTTATTCTTGAACATTTCCTGAGGAAACTATCACCTTTATCTTTATTATGTTGGTATTTTCCCATTGTCACTTTGCAGCTGAATATGCAATTGATCTTGTGTGATTTTCTTTTCCTCTTCATAAACCAAATCATGGCAAAAGGACAGAATATTCCAAAACAATAACAATTAGTATGTACATTTAGAAAATGCAAAGTCACAAATTATGGCTGATTCATCAAAGGCGAGTATCTATTAAGTGACCTGTGTTCAGGACTTCTTTGTGAAAAATGGTCCAAAGTCAGTGCAGAATATAGAAGTCCTCAGGATGCCTCTCTTTAAGACCACATCATACCAGAACAACACATTCTACTTCCCCTTTTTAATCCTCCATACACCTAACTCTCCGGTATGACCTCTTTTTACAGTGCTGCTTGGCCAGTGAGGTCAATTGAACCAAGGGAGTACTTATCTCTTAGCGGTGAAACATAATATATATTTTATTTGTACATTTGCCAAAAAACAAATGAAAGTTTTGCTCCACTAAAATATAATATACATTGACTTATTGTTGCATCTGCCAACCCAAACAGAGAAGGGAATGTTTCTTTCATTTTAATATAAGCATGGTTATGTATCAACACATTTGCCAATCCAAGTAAAGCAGGGAATGTTCTTGCTATTCAAATATTAGATTTTATTTATATATTTTAAGGGCAGGGAATGAAGTTGGGAATGTTTTCATTGAAACATTATTTCATATGAGGAAAGCTATACCTTTAGCAAGCAACCTTTCTTTCTTGGTTTGTTATCCTTAGTGGATAACCTAAAGCTGTTGGACAAAAGATCTATGCACTTATGAAGTACAAGGAGTGTGCAATTGCGATCAGTCACGCCTGCTGTTTGGGCACTATGGGTGTATCCTTTATGCAGTCACATTTGCTGTAAATCATGTTGGATGTCATCTTAGTAAAGAGAAAACAAATGCTGTCCTTTACCCAAGTGTGATAGATATTAGTCTACGCAAATGCAAATAAGGGGTCTAATACTTGCTTCTAGTCCTTGATGCAATTTTGGTTTCCTCTGGGGCAGCCAGCAGATTGATTCTGGGAAAGCCAAACACCATGTAAGTGAAAAAAAGAAATACCATATTCACATAATTCCAGTCCCAATATTTGCATTCTCATTCTTGTCTCTGATCACCAGGCTCTTGCCTGCCCCTCACACCCACCCCCTCCAGCCCCAATCTCCTAACAACACTCCCAAGCCCCAAACAGTTCTTTGGAAGCTTCTGATCTTTCTTCCTGACAGCTGTCCTGAACCCTTAAATAGTATTCCCAAGGTCTGCAACCTACTTACCCAGTGAACCCTGAGGATGCACTGCAAGGAACACCCTTTCCTCCTCTAGAGCCCCTGATATCCAACCCAATCACTTACCTGGGAATTTGCGCTCTAACCTGTGCAGGTTCCCACTGCATTATGATGTCCGAGGCCCAAATTCAAAGCTCTGTGGATGCCCCCTCTCCTTGAGCATAAGCTGTTAACACTGGGTAAGCAGCCCAAAAATAGGAATGTGTGAATTTCTAGGTCAGGAAGTCAGTTTGGTTCCTTCGAAGTCTATTATCCCAGTTGCTGGTATTTGGCTTAATCTTTCAGGGGTCAATTTCACAAAACTGCACTCCCCGTTGAGAATGTCATCATAATCAAAATTAATGGTTAGAAAATCACAGGAAACATGTATCCAAATTCCTAATATGAGAAAACTGAAGCAGAAAAACATTCAGGACAGGGCGGAGAAGACAAGGCAATGGGATTAGTTTGGATTGCTGTCACAAAGAACTAGCACAGAAATAACCTGTTGACTGACCTCCTTTGTGCTGTGGACTTCCATGATTTTACGTGCTGTTCACAAATTATGCTGACCTCCAGGAGTGTAGTTTTGGAAAATTACCTCTTATGAGTCTGCATACAGAGATTTTCTAAGCCAGATAATGTAATATTATAGCAGAAAGGAGGCTGCAGCTTTCACTCCATATAAATTAATTTTGCTCAGGAGCTCCCCCTTTGCCCACTACAGAAGGAGGGGGCACACTTCATAAATCATTATTTTTTTTGTTTAGGTAATTTTATCCAATGTTTCTTCATTCACTGAATTTCATAAATCTGTCAACGGCATATCAGGAACCATTCACATCCCTTACCTACTAGAATGTGATTCCCATTTAACATGTGCAGAATAACATGGAGTAAAGTGGAATGATGCAATGGTAATCTCTTAGGTTAAATGAGACATGGAGATTATTTTTAATAGGAATTTAGAATGAAGCATGAAGTACTACTCTGGCTTAAAGCCATAACTGCTAAAGAAATCAACAATCATATCGTGTAGTCCATGTAATTCCAGTTGAGACCAACATCATCCGAATGGTTTTAAATTAAGTCATGCACTCGATATCATATAATGCTATAAAAGCTTACAAAGCAGTTCCTTTCATCAACAAACAAGGCAAAAGGTTTCACTGGCCTCATTTATGAGATTCACCAGTTGAATTTGAATGCAAAGCAGTGTCCTTCCCATTGTGCCGAAATGGCATTCAAGTAAGTTCGTATACAATTACGTCCAACATTTACACAAAACAAGCTCTGGAAATGTGAAAAAATTTGAAGAATTGCACTTAGTGATGATTCAGCTCTTGGGTCTGAAACTTGAAAGCACCATTTCTTAAAATGTTTAAGTGTTTTTTTTAATATCCTAACAATAAGTGAACCAAAACGTATCAGGACAGATAAAAGCATAGAGAGCCATCTCAACAATAGCAATCCATTATATGAAGGCTTAAGATAAAGATTGAGAAGGACATTAAATCAAGGTAATACATTTGAATAAAGCTGATTTTAAGGAATGCAAACTGATTAAGGAAAATAAGCTGGAATGTTTACTGACAAATGCTGCCTCGGCAAAGCAGCTAGCATAATTAAGGACCCCACGCTCTCTTCCACCTTCTTCCGTCGGGAAAAAGATACAAAAATCTGAGGTCACGTACCAACCGACTCCAGAACAACTTCTTCCCTGCTGCTGTCAGACTTTTGAATGGAATTACCTTGCATTAAATTGCACTTTCTCCACACCCTAGCTATGACTGTAAAACTAGATTCTACACTCTCTCGTTTCCTTCTCTATAAACGGTATGCTTTGTCTTTAGAGCACACAAGAAACAATACTTTTCACTGTATGTGAATACATGTGACAATAATAAATCAAATCAAATAGAACAGCAGTGAAATATATTTAACATGGTAATTCATATAGTTTAAAAAGAACAAATAAGCCAACAATGTCAACCATGGATGAATAAAGAAATAAGGTCAAAATTGAATCAAGAGGTGGGATTTTCAATACTGTGGGCCCGATTTTACCATTTTCATTTTAAGTGTTGAACCTGGGCGCAATTCAGATCCGACTTGGAAATGTGCTTTCAGCCGCCCCCATTAGCACTTAGCCTGAAAACAAATCGCGGGTCTGAATCGTGCTGTGGTGGAGCTTAGCAAAACAATTGGAGCTCTGAACTGCACATGCGCAGTTAGAAAAAAATTTGAAAAAGCGCGCCCGTGTCAGATCGCTCCCGGGCCGCAAAAAGCAGAGAAAGCGCCCCGGGAGCGAAAAGTGGGAGCGATGGCCCCCACAGACATCACTGTCCCCCTTATCCACCCACCCCTCCTGCTACCCAGACTGATCGCGACTCCCTGCCCCTTTCCCCCCCCCCGCGCACCGATCGCCCGCAGAGTGGCAGCAGATCCCCTCTACCAGAGATCCATTTGGCCTCTCTCCTCCCTCCCCAGCCTCTCTCCTTCCCCCCCGCCCCCAAACAAGAGAACAATCTGATCTCACTCCCCCCCCTCCAGAGGAGAGATACATCTGACCTGCCTCCTCCTCCCCCCTCCACCCCCAACCAGACAATGATCGGGCCTCCCTCCACTTCCCCCCCCACCCCCCCCAACCAGACAACAATCTGCCCTCCGCCCCCCCCCACCAGACAACGATCGGGCCTCCCTCCTCCTCTCCCCCACCCTCCGCTCCCCACCAGAGAATGATCAGGCCCACCGCCCCCACACCTCTGATCTGAGTCAGAGAGCTTTTGGAAGCTCTGAACTTACCTCTTCAGCAGCTGGAGCGCCCGAAACTGACTTTTATTTTGCATGTCCATTTCGGCCCGATTCCGGATTGGCGAACGCAATGGTAAAGGGGGAAATGCTGATAAAGTTGGGCGGGCAGTTCATTAATTCAATTTAAATCGTGGCCATTCCCAGGACTCGGTAAAGTGGCCATCTGCATGGACGCGAATCATGTTAATGGCTGTATGCCCGACTGTACCAAGGTTTTGCGCCCGAAAATGGGAGCGACGCAATGGTAAAATCGGGCTGTGTGTGTGTGAAACGGTGGGATTTTCAAGTCATCGGGGAAGCAGCAAAATGTCTGTTAACTTTGGGCGGGCATGGTCAGAAAACCCCCAGAAGCAAAATGCACACACTAAGTATTTAAACAAAGGGATAAAGAGCGATGGAATTGAAAAGCACAGAAGCTATATTAAGCTCACCTTGACGCTTAGCTATACCACATTTGGAGTACACTAAATGTTCTGGTTTCCATATTATAAACAAGATTATAAACCATATTATAAACTGGGCGGCACGGTAGCACAGTGGTTAGCACTGCTGCTTCACAGCTCCAGAGACCTGGGTTCGATTCCCGGCTTAGGTCACTGTCTGTGTGGAGTTTGCACATTCTCCTCGTGTCTGCGTGGGTTTCCTCCGGGTGCTCCGGTTTCCTCCCACAGTCCAAAGATGTGCGGGTTAGGTTGATTGGCTATGCTAAAATTGCCCTTAGTGTCTTGAAATGCGTAAGTTAAAGGGATTAGTGGGTAAAATATATGGGGGTAGGCCCTGGGTGGGATTGTGGTCGGTGCAGACTCGATGGGCCGAATGGCCTCTTTCTGTGCTGTAGGGTTTCTATGATTTCTATGAGGATATATAGGCAGTGGAGAATGTGCAAAAGATTTATTGGAGCGAGAAATGTTTTTACCAAGAAGGTGGTTAGAGTATCAAATACACTACCTTAAGGAATAGTTGTGATAACTATCACAGATATATTCAAGGGGACGATAGATAACCAAAGGAGAGAAAAGGGAATAGAAATATAATTATGGAGTTAAATGATGAAGGGTGGAAGAGGTTCACATGGAGAGGGCCAGTTGAGCTGAAAAGCCTGTTTCTGTATTATAAGTATTATATTGCACCCCTTTATTTATTTTCAGTTTCCCTTTTATCAGATAGCTCTTTCAGAAAATCAGCACTACCCCAATGAGCCAAACGGTCTCTTTAGGGGAGATTCTATGATTCCAATTTGGTTGTGAAATTACTCTGAAAGGTGACAAAATGCAAAGTCAATGGAGTCTCAAATCATTTGGGAACAGAGGGGGTAAATGTGGGAAATTAGAGTAATGCGAGGGAGCTAAGAATTGAAGATTATGTTGGTCAGGTTCGATGAGTAAGGATGGGAGGAGGCTGATGTGGAGTATAAACCATTCAGTATTGTTTCTGTGCAGTTATATCCAGCATAATTATTTTGTACAATACTTAATGGCAACATTGTGTATTGTAGCTTAAGCTTTGGAACTGCAAAGTCTCTCATTGATATTTGGACAATAAATGTTCTCTACCAAAGTGTCAAATACAATTGGAGACCAAGTTCTGAGTAACAGCCACTATATCAATTATACTATTTCTTTTATGACTGTTCAAGGTTATCAAGAGATCAGAGAAAACATATTCTTTACATCCATTAAATTATCAGGCAATGAAAAGTGACAGTGCAGATTTATAATGTTTGCTTTTGGAAATTGCTCTATCCACCTTCCTTGTAGCAAGAGGGTATGACTGGGAAGCCAATCTTCCCATCACATTCCCAGCAGACTACTCGATCATTAGGATGTATGATGATCCTATATAGGTTTGTTGCAGCATTTCATTGCTTACCAGATATAGTTAGGTTAATTTGTGTTTGCTTGTATAGAACTACAATGTCCCAAACATCACCATCCCTGGGTATGCCCTGTTCTACCAGCAGGACAGACCCAACGAGAGTGGTGGCTCAGTGGTACACAGTCGGAAGGGAGTTGCCCCAGAAAGTCCTCAACACTGACGATGGGCCCTTTGAAGTCTCATGACATTAGGTCAAACATGGGCAAGTAAGTCTCTTGCTGATAACCATGTACCATCCCAAGCCTCCTCCTTCCATCCCCACCCAAGCTGATGAATCAGTATTCCTCCTTGTTGAGGGAGGGAGCACTGAGGCTGACAATGGTACAAAATGTACTCTGGGTGTGGGAACTTTAATGTCCATCACCATGAGTGGCTCAGTAGCATTACTACTAACTGAGCTTGCCAAGTCCTAAAGAACACAGCTGCTAGATTGGGTCTATGGCAGGTGGAGAAGGAATCAACAAGGGGGCAAAATCTACTTTACCTCATCCTCACCAATCTACCAATCTAAGAGGGAGGTCGTGCCTTACAAATTTGGTGGAGTTTTTTGAGGAAGTGACAGAAACGGTTGACGAAGGAAGGGCTGTGGATGTCGTCTATATGGATTTCAGTAAGGCATTTGACAAAGTCCCTCATGGCAGGTTGGTTAAGAAGGTTAAGGCTCATGGGATACAAGGAGAGGTGGCTAGATGGGTAGAAAACTGGCTTGGCCATAGGACAGGATCTGCTCGGATGAGGAGGATCGCAACAGACACCTCCAGACGCTGAAAGATGCCCTCATAAGAACAGGATATGGCGCTAGACTCATTGATCAACAGTTCCAACGCGCCACAGCGAAAAACCGCACCGACCTCCTCAGAAGACAAACACGGGACACAGTGGACAGAGTACCCTTCGTTGTCCAGTACTTCCCCGGAGCGGAGAAGCTACGGCATCTCCTCCGGAGCCTTCAACATGTCATTGATGAAGACGAACATCTCGCCAAGGCCATCCCCACACCCCCACTTCTTGCCTTCAAACAACCGCACAACCTCAAACAGACCATTGTCCGCAGCAAACTACCCAGCCTTCAGGAGAACAGTGACCATGACACCACACAACCCTGCCACAGCAACCTCTGCAAGACGTGCGGGATCATCGACACAGATGCCATCATCTCACGTGAGAACACCATCCAGCAGGTACACGGTACATACTCTTGCAATTCGGCCAACGTTGTCTACCTGATACACTGCAAGAAAGGATGTCCCAAGGCATGGTACATTGGGGAAACTATGCAGACGCTGCGACAACGGACGAATGAACACCGCTCGACAATCACCAGGCAAGACTGTTCTCTTACTGTTGGGAAGCACTTCAGCGGTCACGGGCATTCGGCCTCTGATATTCGGGTAAGCATTCTCCAAGGCGGCCTTCGCGACACACGACAGTGCAGAGTCGCTGAGCAGAAACTGATAGCCAAGTTCCGCACACACGAGGACGGCCTCAACCGGGATATTGGGTTCATGTCACACTATTTGTAACTCCCACAGTTGCGTGGACCTGCAGAGTTTCACTGGCTGTCTTGTCTGGAGACAATACACATCTTTTTAGCCTGTCTTGATGCTCTCTCCACTCACATTGTTTCGTTTCTTAAAGACTTGATTAGTTGTAAGTATTCGCATTCCAACCATTATTCATGTAATTTGAGTCTGTGTCTTTATAAGCTCTGTTTGTGAACAGAATTCCCACTCACCTGAAGAAGGGGCTAAGAGCTCCGAAAGCTTGTGTGGCTTTTGCTACCAAATAAACCTGTTGGACTTTAACCTGGTGTTGTTAAACTTCTTACTGTGTTGGCCATAGGAGACAGAGGGTAGTAGTCGAAGGGTCTTTTTCCAGCTGGAGGTCTGTGACCAATGGTGTTCCGCAGGGCTCTGTACTGGGACCTCTGCTATTTGTGATATATATAAATGATTTGGAAGAAGGTGTAACTGGTATTATCAGCAAGTTTGCGGATGACACGAAGATGGCTGGACTTGCGGATAGCGATGAACATTGTCGGACAATACAGCAGGATATAGATAGGCTGGAAAATTGGGCGGAGAAACGGCAGATGGAATTTAATCCAGATAAATGCAAAGTGATGCATTTTGGAAGAACTAATGTAGGGGGGAGTTATACAATAAATGGCAAAGCCATCAAGAGTATAGAAACACAGAGGGACCTAGTTGTGCAAGTCCACAAATCCTTGAAGGTGACAGCACAGGTGGAGAAGGTGGTGAAGACGGCATATGGTATGCTTGCCTTTATAGGACGGGGTATAGAGTATAAAAGCTGGAGTCTGATGTTGCAGCTGTATAGAATGCTGGTTAGGCCACATTTGGAGTACTGAGTCCCGCTCTGGTCGCCGCACTACCAGAAGCACGTGGAGGCGTTAGAGAGAGTGCAGAGAAGGTTTACCAGGATGTTGCCTGGTATGGAGGGTCTTAGCTATGAGGAGAGATTGGGTAAACTGGGGTTGTTCTCCCTGGAAAGACTGAGAATGAGGGGAGACCTAATAGAGGTGTACAAAATTATGAAGGGTATAGACAGGGTGAACAGTGGGAAGCTTTTTCCCAGGTCGGAGGTGATGATCACGAGGGGTCACAGGCTCAAGGTGAGAGGGGCGAGGTATAACTCAGATATCAGAGGGACGTTTTTTACACAGAGAGTGGTGGGGGTCTGGAATGCGCTGCCAAGTAGGGTGGTGGAGGCAGATGTGCTGGCATCGTTTAAGACTTACCTGGATAGTCACATGATCAGTCTGGGAATGGGGGGATACAAACGAATGGTCTAGTTGGATCAATGAGCGGCACAGGCTTGGAGGGCTGAAGGGCCTGTTTCCTGTGCTGTACTGTTCTTTTTTCTTTTTACCTAAAACACAGATGCATCTGACAGTATCGGTAGGAGTGATCACTACACAGGCCTTGGAGACAAAGTGCCGCCTTCACATTGAGGATACCCACTATCGTGTTGTGCAGCATTACCAATGTGCGAGATGGGATAGATTTCAGAGATTCCAACTCAAAAATGGCCATCCATGAGGCGCTGTGGACCATCAGCAGCAGCAGAATTGTATCGACTACAGTCAGTAACAGTATGGCCTAGCATATCCCCCATTCTACTAATGCCATCAAGCCAGAGGATAAACCCTGGTTCAATAAAGAGTGCAGGAAGATTTGCCAGGAGTGGCACCAATTAGAGTGCTCTAATATCATGGGACTTCTCACCCCATTTGCTCTTTCAAGTGGATGTATCAGCTCAATGTCTTATCGGAAAGGTGGCACCTTCAACTGCTTTCTTAAAAGTGGCAGGAAATTCATTGGTTCTATGCAGAGTGCATACTGGGAGAACTGGCATGCAGTTGGCATGGAGGGCATTATGGGGAGGATAAGTAAACTGAAAGCTCCAATTCCCTTCCCTTATTGTCCACAATCAGTGTGGTTGTTTTGGAAAAGGTAGACTTCTGTATTTTTAAGCTTCTCTTTAACACGCGGTCAACTTACTAAAAAAACCAGCAGCAGACTTTGTGTTTAAAAATAGAGAAGATTATATATTCACACACACACCCTGGAAATCGAAATGCTACATCAGTCACACGCCACACTCACAGGAAAGATTAAAGTATTAAATCAAAAGAATAGTTAACAGTTCACATGTTTGGCTTGTTGTAGGAGATCAGTCATTGTGGGCCCAATAAATCAAGAAAGGAGTACTTTTCCATGCTTAGATTGTAGTTCAGATGGGTTCAAATAGCTGAAGTCAGATATCCAAAGTGTTGCAGAATTCCCCGAAGAGATGAATGTTCATTTGGTCATGAAGCTAGGCACTTGTGGTTTCTGTGTCAGGACGTCAAATTTCTTTACAGGTGGACTTGGGAGTTTTGGAATCCGCTGGGAGGTTTTTAAGGACTTTATAGCCTCCTAGTACTGAAGAGGCAAAGATGACATTGCCTTTTCCACAGCTACCTTCACTCGCAGTGGTCTTCTGCAAACTGCTCTGGTCTTTTCTGGGTCATTAGATCAAAACTTGTGAACTCCAGCTGGTTTCAGTCACATGACCAATACTGATGTCGTCTTTAATCAGAATGGTTTGGAAGAAGGTAGCCATGATAGAAACTTGATGTCTGTGTCGATATGCGCGATCTTCTTGGAGATCCTCTCCACTTGGAGCCGGCAGTTTACGGTGTCGATGGTAGCCATGTGAAGAAGGCACAGGGCTGGATTTTCAGCCTTGAGATGGAAAGCAAGAGTTGGGAGATTTCCCATCTCGGGCTCCCTCGGGAAAAAGTGCCGGCAAAGGTGGGATTTTCATTCTGAGGGCAGTAACTATTAACGGGTTGGCAGGCTGGACTCCTGTTAAGTGTTTGGAGGCAGCCATAGGGGTTATTGGGACACTGTCTGGTTGATGGACCTGGCATTTGAAACTTTTGACAAGAAAGATGTCTCCAACTTGCACCTTATTACATTTTTCATAAAAAAAATACTTGGACTGCTTATCCTTGCTGTTCAGACATGTACGCCCCCAACCTTTCGCTTTGACCTAAAGACATAGTGGCACAAGTAGCCATATGAAATTCTCATCTGTGTAGCTCACAACATGTTCATAAGAACACATCCCTCCCTCATTAAAATGATTCTTCAGTATACTACTTTTAAGTATTCTCTAATGCAAATGCTAATTTAAAACAAACTACTGTGTTTAATTAAACCCCTTAATAATGATTTTATATGAACAAAACTATTTGATCGTATGACAAACACTAAACACCCAGGGAATTTATTCATTTTAAGCCTTTTTAGCCTGTGTTGGACTTTCGTTCTACTTATTCGATTTAAATTGTCGTAAAATTTAAGTTCAATCCTGGAACTCCCTCCATAACACCATAGGGATTGCAGCGGTTCAAGAAGTCAGCTCACTATCACCTTCTCAAGAGCAATTCGGAATGCCGCTTAATAAATGCTGGCCTAGCCAGTGACGCCCACATCCCCTGAATGAACATTAAAAGGAGAGCACGTTGCTTATGACTTAGCAGGTGAATGCTTAGAATCAATCAATCATTTAGTGTATTACTTGTTTTGCTCAAATCTAAATTACATATAAAGAAACTTCCTACTGTTAACCTCTGCACCTGTGCCCTTGTTGTTTTTCCAAGTCCCTCTTTTCCCTTTGAAATGAATTTTCACACTCCTATCTATGTGTATTCTAACGAATCTCATCACTTCTTGCAGAATTCACACAAGTGTCTTTCCTTTACTTCGATTTGTTTTTATATTTCAAACAAGGTTTGTTTAGCCTCCATTGCTAATCTCTTTAAATATTTATCTTACAAATTCAGCATTGCTGTCTCTAAATACGTGCTCTAGTTCTCCTCTATTTCAACTTTTGTTAAACAAATTGCTCTCTTGCCCAATCAATTTACTTATCCTGCTTCGCTTTCTCCTTCCAGTACCTAGTCCATTTACCATTTCCTGGGTCATGCTGATTATTCTGCTGTCATTATCCATGACTCGAGGTAAATATGGGCCGGGATTCTCCCAAAAAAATTCCGAGTGTTGAATTCGTGTGAAAGTAAATCACGCTGGTTTTCAGCGGGAGGTCAGAGAAGAATCTCCCACACACTGTGCATTGCAGAGGGCACGAGTGTAAATCACTCCAAAAGTCCAGGGGCTGAGCCTATTCCCACTGAAGAGGCTGAAATCAACACGCTGAGTGGGCCTCCGCACATGTGCTGATCTCTGGGAGATCGCTAAACAAGTCCTCCCAGCATTAAGATCACTGTTCTCAACCCCCCCACAAACATTGCTGGCCTCATCACTGGCCCCCACGCACATCGCTGGCCTTCTGGCCTCTCCATCCCCGTGACCTCGATATCGCTGGCCTCCCCATCCCCCACTGGCCCGAACATCGCTGGCCTCCTCATCCCCCCAGTGACCCGAATATCGCTGGCCTCCAGTGATCCAGACATCGCTGGCCTCCTAGCTCTCCCCATCCCCCCCATCCCCTTCACATACACACAGCACTGGCCTCACACACAAATAGCGCTGGGCTGCCATGCACAGCCCCTGCCTGCAAATATTCCCCCTTGTAGAGGGACAGCCTTGAGCATTACACCTCCCCCGGGCACAGTAGCTTGTTGACCGAACCCAATCACTACCATTGGAAATGGCTCACCATCTATTGAAAGCAGGTTGCCTGTACATTTCTCGCAAGGAATTTTAACTAACAGGGCCATCACTGGCCCAAACTGACTGCACCTGGACTCCCTTAACAAATCAGGGCTGTATATAAGCTGCAATGATGGACACAGAGCCAGACATGCCAGGATGATCGCCCCAAAGAAATCTGCCCCGAGACTCACAGAGACTGAGCAGGTACACCTCCTAGTTGTAGCAGAGGAGAGGTGCTGTTCCCTACTCAGGGCCATCACCCAAGGGCTCACGCAGCAAAGGCACTGTGGGAGGCGGTGGCATCCGCAGTTAATGCCAGGACCCTGACATCTCGGTCAGCAAAGCATTGCCACAAGAAACTGAATGACCTTCTTAGGGCAGCAAGGGTGAGTTGGCATCCCATTCTGAAACCTGCACATACATGTGCTGTATTAACAATGTCAAACAATCCCCAGTACCACAAGGACACAAGGACATCGAACAACCTCCGCCCCTCCCCCGGAAAATGCATCTAACCCCTGTGCCCCCCCGCTGCGCACCCCACCCTCCCAGCAACACCTCCCAGTGGGGACCCATTTCCCCGAAACGGCCAACACACAAGCTCCCCAACTCAGACGCACATTGCACCCCATGCTCTTCCATACATCATGCTTTCAATCTCCCTTATGTCCTCACAGGAGAAAAATGCGCACAACCGTCATAACAGGGCAAAGTCTGGTGGTGGTGTTCCTGAGCTGCGGGTACTGACGGGGGCGGGGGGGGCACTGACAGAGGGTTGGGGTCGGCTGAGAGAGAGAGGGGGAAGGAGAAGTGTCAGTGTCCATCCTTAGCGTAGCGGGATGGGGGAAATCGCCCCTGTAACCGTTGCTATATTCTCTGGGTCACATATTACTATGAGCACTGCCTCTGATGACTTTCTGATACAGGTGCATGAAGCAGTCTTGCGTCATGTCTACCAAGTTATTCTCCAAAGCAGCTGAGTGTTCTCAACTCATTTTTGCTTTATTAAAGTCACATGTTAAAATAATCTTCATGTTTTTGACCCTTCTAACATTTTTAACACGTCATAGAATGAGCTATGCTGACATTGTGAATTGCTGCGTAAGAAATGCACAGACATTTACCAAAGGGCCATTAAAAGGTGAGACAAAGGGGAGTGCACAGAATGACGCACAAAACACAAGTATGAGAAGGTTGTAGAAGGTGAGAAAGATGCTGCATTCCAGAGGATACAATACTGTTGACCATAGGCACTCATCACCAAGATCTCATAGGTTCGACTTTTAAAAGGAGTTTGAAGAGGTAACAGTCTCTGGTAATGTGAAGGAGGTGGTAGGCCAAATGGAGGAGTTCACTAACTGCAACTGCAACACAACAATTGATGGGGTTGTAATATTGCAGTCCACCCAGGCTGCAGCAGAGACAGCCAGGACTGGGCCTGAAGGAGAATCTTGGCTTTGATACTTAGATTGCTATCATAGAGGTGAGCCAGAGTAGACAGTGCTGCCTCGTCTGGCTTTAATTAGCTACAGACGGCCTTTTCCATCCATCAAATTGGGGGTGGTAGGCTTGCTTTTCTAAAGCAAAAATAGCTATGCAGAATGAGGGACTTGTACTAAATATATGGCAAGAATATGTTCCTTGGCCTCATGCCAACTATTTTTTAAGACTCGAGCCTGAATTGTTTGGATGGTAGTGTTTTCCTTCCCGCCATCCGAAGAGTCGGTGAGGAACAAGTCCCTGTCGACTGCGAGTGCCCCACAGCTAGTTGATACTCCAAAGAACATTGAGTGGCTGCAGACTAGACTTCTGCCCCTCACTTGGGAGGAAGTTCCACCTCAGAGAGCTGCCAGCCAATGCGATTGATGATAGGAGCTGCAGTGGACTGAAGAGCAGCTTCAGGAGGATGCCTGAGCCACGGTCTCAGGAATAGAGTACAAAGTAAGTTTAAATAGCCCTGGAGCGGAGAGAGTAGGGAAGTTCTTGATGGTGGTGGTGGGTGGGTGGGGGTGGAATCCCAACAGCCACTGCACCTTAAGTAAAAAGGGTTTTCTGATGGAGGTGTGCCAACCCAGCTCCAACACACACGATCGAGGCCCAGTTTTTTTGGGGGCTTTCCCCAGGCCAGGCCAATCCTCCTGACAGCCTACAAATTGAAGCTGGGTGGGAATCTTGGTCTATTAAGACCCTTATCTGAAACAAGGGGGGGACTTCCCATCTGAAGGCTTTCCCACCCCAGTGTAAAACCGTTCTATGGTCAGGACAAGCAGGAACTCAGAGGGAATACCGCTACTTCAATTTCACACACCCCCACCCCGTCTAAAAATGCACTGACTGGGGAGCAACAAGTTCTGACTGTGAAGTTGACATTTCATTTTTTCTGCTGTAAAAATAAGATTTTTTGCAGCATTAGATAAAAGAGAAATTCACTTTCCCTTTTATCAAGGGAACAAAGAATATCAAATTGTATATAGCTGATATTGTATACTGAATGGCAATAATAATTCTAAATACATTTGTCTTGCATTGTTGTGCTAAATACTTCTCCACCAACAACTATCTAGATAAGCATTACAAGGACAGTGAAACTTGTTAAGGGTGTGAGAAATAGGTCCATCTGTGTACAATAGTAGGAATCCTGCTGAATAGCATTTAAGGATGGTCCCTTGGAATCTTTTCATGGACTACAACAGTTTAAAACTCCAGAGCTAAGAGTGAGCTATAAGCTACAGCTCTAACCAGTGTAGTAGGAGAGTCAATAATCATTCTGCTGTTGGCCAACATAGCATCAGAGAACTAGATCATATCATTTGTCCCCCAGGTTTAGCTTGTGAGCCTGTATACTACAGTAAGTCAGCAAACTCCAATTCCCACATGGTCCTTTTCCTGCAGCACTCTGTGCTGTATCTGTGATCCCCAAGCATTCCCTGCTTCCTCTCTATCCCTGAGCATTCTGGTTGGTACCTCCTTGGATACAAGCTGTATCTATGTTGAGGGGGGAAAGAGGTAGAGCTGAGAGGTGGTGTAGTTCTGGAAGGGCACCTTATCGGTTTATTTAGAGAATTCTGGACTTCTTAAAGGTTAAGCTGGCCAAACTGGAAGTCTAATTCAGCCCAACCTCTGACCCAGTTCTGCCAGTGACCAATGTGTAGTTGACTAGGTTTTATTTTAGCTGAACGAGTGTTTTAATGAAATTTACTTGGCAGACATTTAATTGTTGTCAACGTTAGAGTTTAATGCGGAGAAGTGTGAGGTAATTCACTTTGGTAGGAATAACAGATGTGTTGAGTATAGGGCTAACGGGAGGACTTTGAATAGTGTGGAGGAGCAGAGGGATCTAGGTGTATGTGTGCATAGATCCCTGAAAGTTGGGAATCAAGTAGATAAGGTTGTTAAGAAGGCATATGGTGTCTTGGCGTTTATTGGTAGGGGGATTGAATTTAGGAGTCGTAGCGTTATGTTGCAACTGTACACAACTCTGGTGCGGCCGCACTTGGAGTACTGTGTGCAGTTCTGGTCCCCACATTACAGGAAGGATGTGGAGGCTTTGGAGAGGGTGCAGAGGAGGTTTACCAGGATGTTGCCTGGTATGGAGGGGAGATCCTATGAGGAGAGGCTGAGGGATTTGGGATTGTTTTCGCTGGAAAGGCGGCGGCTAAGAGGGGATCTTATTGAAACATATAAGATGATTAGAGGTTTAGATAGGGTGGATAGTGATAGCCTTTTTCCTCTGATGGAGAAATCCAGCACGAGGGGGCATGGCTTTAAATTGAGGGGGGGTAGTTATAGAACCGATGTCAGGGGTAGGTTCTTTACCCAGAGGGTGGTGAGGGATTGGAATGCCCTGCCAGCATCAGTAGTAAATGCGCCTAGTTTGGGGGCGTTTAAGAGATCCGTAGATAGGTTCATGGACGAAAAGAAATTGGTTTAGGTTGTAGGGTCACAGTTTTTTTTTAACTGGTCGGTGCAACATCGTGGGCCGAAGGGCCTGTTCTGCGCTGTAATGTTCTATGTTCTATGTTCTATGTTAATATCAATTAAAACACAAAAGGAACTACTTGAGCATATTAGGCAACATAGTTCAGTTGCTTTTTAAAACTTGATGAGCAACTTGACTTCTACTTACCCTATAATTTAATTGGTTTGCAGCTGGGACACAACAGGTTGCATGCAACTACTTCCCAACACATCCCATTTTCATTTATTTTCAATTTAAACTCCACAAGGCAGACCCCGTGATGACCTCCATGGAGAAATAATTTCAATTGTTCTTAATTAAGTGTTTGCAATCAGGATAATGTGGTAGCCTTCTCAGATCACACCTCATAGAATCATAGAAACCCTACAGTGCAGAAGGAGGCCATTCGGCCCATCGAGTCTGCACCGACCACAATCCCACCCAGGCCCTACCCGCTAATCTAATTCTAACACCTCACATATTATCCATTGAAAGATTACATAGGAGGTCTATAACAAGCTCCTCATAAATCAAAGAATATCCTTGATCGAAAGTGCAATTTCTCAAATATCCAATTAGCTTTTTACACCTGCTGATACTGTTCTGTGACTCCAAATTTTCAGGTCAAAACTGTACATTCAGAAAGCCATACATTATTTATTTTGTCACTGTGATTCTAACAAAGAACAATATTGTTTTCTTTACAGTAGCAATCCTCTCAACATTAAGCAACGTGACCGAATCATTTTAAATTCACAAAGATTAACTGCAATAAATCCCACAAATGTGACAGACCATATCCCAAGTTCTATCGTGTCCTCGATCTAGAAACCCACTCCTTATCAAACGTTTGGTCATGTCAATAAAAATTAGATGGCCAGGATTCTCCCAAAAAATTACTAAGTTCCCTACGTGCGGGAAAACGAGAGTAACTCCCGTTGTTTTTTTTTAAGCGTGATCTCCAGAATGAATCTCTGACACTCATGTGCATCAGAGTGCCCCAGTGTGATTCATTCTGAAAAGTGGTGGTCAGGGCCTATTCCCACCCCATAGTACTGAGCAGGCCAATGCGCAAGCATTGATCTGTCAGCACGGAGATTGGCGCATGCACAGTGGTCTCCCCATTGCCGATCTCCTGATCGCTGACCAGTCCAATTGCTGATCAGCCCCTCAACCCTCCCCCCCCCAATCGCTGACCAGCCCCAACTACCCCCACCTCCCCGATGACCAGCCTTCACCACAGTGCAGAGTGGCAAAGAGTTCTCCTCCCTCACACCGATTGCCCCAAATAGGCTCCAACTCCTGGACCTGCCCCCTTGGCACTGCCCAGTGCCTGGTGGGCAGTGCCAAGGTGCCCCTTGGGCAGTGCAAGTTTGACCCTTTGGCAATGCCAGTTGACATTGTCCAAAGGACTCCCCCCAATTCCCCCCACCCCCCCCCCCAACCAACACCAGGGAGGCTTCAATGGCCTGTCTTCCTTCCAATGGGATCAGGCCACCTTGTTCCCCGTTAGTGGGGAGCCGGAGTAAACCTCGGAGGGAACCACTCCCGGCGGGAGGGGAAATGCTAGCGGGCCCGCTAATCATATGGAAATGCCAATTCATTTCCAAATGATAATCAACACTGTCCCAATTTCTGGTGCAGAGCTGATGATGCTAAAGATCTTAGGCTGGGAGACATGCGGAGGCTATGGCGCCCAGCGGGAATCCCGTGAAATGGCCACTGCTGATGTCTCCCGGCCCACTGCACTACTAGAGCAGTGCTGCGGGCTGGGAGAATCACCCCCAATATATTTAATTTTAAATCTTCTACAATGGAATTGGAGAATGACAGTGTAAATCGCTGTAAACATTTATAATTCAAACCTGCATTTTAAATACAGTTATAATGAACATTCATTTCAAAATGTTTAAGAGGTTTTCAGGGGAGACAGTGGCGGAGCGGTAATGTGAGTAATACAAAATTTAATGCTCTGGGGACATGGACTCAAATGCCACTGAGACAGCTGGTGGAATTTAAATTCAGTTAATAACATCTGGAAGTAAAAGCTAACCTCAGTAAAGATGACCATCAAACTATCATCGATTGTTGTAAAAATCCATCTAATTTCCTTTAGGGAAGGAAGTCTGACGTGCTTACCTGGTCTAGCCCACATATGGCTCCACAGTGGCCTATCAAATCACTTGGTTTAAGGATAATTAGGAATGGGCATCAAATGCTGACCTTGACGGCAAAGCTCACATCCCATGAAAAACAAGATTAATTGCAGCAAAATAGTGGGAAATTCTGAAAACAAACAGCATAACTGAAAATGAGTGAGACTAGGCATCACTGTCACAATGTTAAAAAAAACTTTAAAAGAAAATAGGTATTTTAACAGATTTCCTCCATTTGAACTCAAGAACAATGCGAAGCATCAGAAATGCACCAAAGCAATTGTGAACTGAACTTTCTAAGCAAACCAGTTAATCAGTATATCTCACATCTAAAGTGTCATCGCAGTCAAATCATCATTTAGTTTTCGTAACTATCTTAGGTCCCTGGATGGGCGGCATGGTGGCACTGTGGTTAGTACTGCTGCCTCACAGCGCCAGGAACCTGGGACTCGGGTGGCTGTCAGCTTGGAGTTTGCACATTCTCCCCGTGTCTGCATGGGTTTCCTCCGGCTGCTCAGGTTTCCTCTCACTCCAAAGGTGTGTGGGTTAGGTGGGTTGGACATGCTAAATTGTCCCTTAGAGTCAGGCCATTAACAGGGCAAATATATAGGATTAAGAGGATAAGGCCTGGGGGCAGGCTCAATGGGCCGAATGGCCTCCTCCTGCACTATAGGGATTCTATGATTCGACGGTTGCGAGTTACTGCCATGAGTCGTCTTGTGACTGAACTGCCAATTCTAAGCCACACATCTTCGAGCACATGGGGACAGATGTCACAAAGGAGTGGAATCTGGAGAGCAGGATTTGCTTACTTTTTTTTCCTCTGTTGCTGCTCTACCTCATCATCATTGTCATTCAAAGTTTGATGAAACTGGATGGAAGAGTTGTCAGCATTTTGAATGACTGGTAGCATGTTCCTCTTGGTAATTAATGTTACTGTGCTTCATGGAGAGCTTCAGAGTGTCTTTGAAGGGTTTTCTTTGTCCTCAGAGCCTGAATATTTTAGATGGCTGGGTCTCCCTTCCTGACTAAAAATTGAGACTGGGCAGGAAATGTGTCTGAGGCCTTGCCTACTCCAGCGTAAAATTGTTGCATGTTCAGGGCAGGCGGGAATCAGAGAGAATCACTTTCTTTAATTTAATTCTCCAACCACGCCCCCCCCCCCCCCACCCACTGGCCTAAAAACTCACCACTAGGGGAGCATGAAATTCTAGCTTTGTGAGGAACACTAGTATTTGTCTGACTGTCCTGCCAATGAATCTGGAGGACGCAGTAAAGTCATTGCTGGTGGAATTTCTCCAGGGCTCTTCTATGTCACTGATCCACACGGCAGTAAAGAGTATGCTGACAACTGCTCTGTACACTAGGACTTTCGCTGACTTACAAAGGTCTTTGCTGTCAAAAACTCACTGCCATAGTTTGTAGAAGGCTGAACTGGAGCAGCTGTTTAGGTGTTAGACCATCTTGTTAATGGTGGCCTTTTGAGAGAAGTAGCTGCCAAGAAGTGGGAAGTACTCAACATGATCCAGAGTCTCCCCTTCAACATGTATGGGAGGTGGATTATTTGGCTGACCAGGTCTGGTTGATATGTTTTGGTAATAGTCAAGGACAGACTAAGTCTCTTGTATGCAAAGTTAAAGAGATTGAGAGTGGCTTGCAAATCTGATGCAGATTGGGCAAAGTCATCTGCAAACTGTAGATCATGTATACCTATGGCAGTTAGTTTAATTCTGGCACAGAGGCAACTGGTTAAAGAGTTTCCCACACAGACGGTATTTAATACTGACACCAGATGAGCACCTTATCTTTTAATATGGTGAACAGCCACTATCAAGTAGATTGTAAATAACATGGGGATTATCACACAGCCTTGCTTGACGCTGGTTCAGATTATGAAACTATCTATTTCAGATCTCTTATAGTCACATCATCATGAAGTAATGACAGGCTTGTGATGGAGTTTCTCAAACTTCCAAATCTTTGGGGCACAATCCATAGAGTCTCACACCTGCTTCTATTTTCTATGTATGTTACTATGTTTCTATGTATTTACTGACTCTAATGATTTGGTCAATGAATGCAATGAAGAGTTCCATCCACATTTGAATGAAAGTGTGAAAGAAGCACGATTACATTTGTTTTGTCATCGACATTCATTCTTTTGAGAGGTTCCTTCTCTATTATTGAAGGAAGCTGTCGTGTGGGACACTCCAAGGTCTTGAAACTCCAGCATTCATTCCTCCATTCTCAGCATTTTCTATGATTTGTCTAGCATCAAAGAATATGATTGAGGTTCTTCTTGAAGGCCTAATGCCACTGTGTGTGGAATTTTCCATTCTGGGACTAAGACCCATGGTGGGGGTGGGAACGAGGAGAGTTTCCCACTGCTGAGGCCAGTGGGAATTTGCACCATATTGCATGATGCTGGTCTAACTAATTACGCAGTTGAGGGTATCCGATGTGTTGCATGGCGGGGCAGTGACTGGCTCACACCCGATCATCATATTGGGGAGCTATATTCAAAAGGTACCCGGACATCAACTTATACACCATTGAAGGAGAAGATCCAACCTCTGGAAGCTCGAAGATCCACCTCCTGGAAGCTGGAAGATCCACTTTGTAGATGCAGCACTCACCTAGTGCTACATGTGGTTTCCAGGGTCCCGGTTGCTGGAGGCTACCACCTTCCTTTCCAATCTCTGTGAGCTGCCCCAGGCCTTCTTGTTAATAAGTGCGACACTTGCATGCCACTTTGGTCCAGACATGTTCTGGACTGGCATGAAAGCCCGGATAATTATAAATGTTTCAGGCTAGGCCTTCATCTGCATCTCATTAACGAGATGGGAGTAAAAATGGTTTCACACCAAGTTCAAAGGAATGGCAATCCACCATGACAGTTGGGAGCACATCTTCCTGCCGTCACTTTAGCCGTCTTTTTGGATCCTGCTGCTTTACCCCTGCTCCCTGCCCATGATTAAACCTACTACGAGCAGGTGTGCTGGCTGGTTAATTCTACCTCATGTCTCTGGAGCAGTTAATGGGGCCGGAAGGGGCAGTGTTAAGCTGTATAATGCTATTTTAATTCATTCAAATCATGGAAATCAGGTTCACGCCCAAAAAGAGCATGAAGCTGATTACGTTACTGGTGGGGGTGGGAGTGGTGGGGATGGGGGTTGGGAGTGGTGGTGGGGGGGGGGGGGGGAGAGATCTCACACGGAGGTCTCACCACCACAATTCCTATCATGGTCCTCTTATGAGATGTAGTAGCCATAGCAGGATTTGCCCGTGTGAGTGGGCCCATAGAATCACATCCCACGTGTTATAAATGACAGGGCATTAAAGATGTAACTTTCTAGAGGTTTGCTAAATGGTCCAAATTTTTTATTTTTAAAAATTTCTTTTAATACTTTTCCAATTCAATCAAATCAAGTCCAATTCAGAGTCTCAACAAGTTGAGACATTTCCGATCCAAGCTGACAAGACAGGGTATGCAACCCTTACCCTGTCTTGGGCCTGATCTACATGCGCCAAGCTGGTTGGAGGAGGGGGAGGATTCCTCCTCCAAAGCTTGATCTCATTTGCATCTTAGCCAAAAGGCCGAGATGTCGCTTTTAAAAATTGCTTCATATGAATATGAAGCTTAAATGTAACCCAATGACCTCAACCAAGTGCAGCATCTGATCCATACTACACTTGATCTTAGCCAAAAGGCCGAGAAGCGATATGGTCCAAATATATTAGTGACCATCCATACAAAGGTTTTGTTCAATACAATGCTTGTATTCAGTCTGGTACTTACTTACCGTGTCCTCATTTCAGTGTAACTGGCTTTAGAATATCTTCCAAAATCCTCCACTGATTACATTTTTGTGGCGAGCCTTTGTATAAACATGGATCATTCATCTCCTTGTCTAAATAAATGTCATATATGATATGAATTCTTCCTTCAGTAATTTGCTAAATTAATTTTTTTTTCTTTTTTAACATAACACAGCTGTACGTCTCATTTGCTTATTTGATAAATGGCTCTTTAGTTAAACTGTAATGACTGACAGGATCTCAGTTTTCACTTATATTTATTGCTTTATTTAACGTAAGGCTATCCATTAAAGTCCAGCATGAACCAAATTTAGACAGTGAAAACTTCTATGGCACAGAATGTGATCTTTAAAATTGTACAGTGATGTATACAACAACGCAATTGTGGCATACATTATCCAGGAAAACCATTGGACTTGCTTTCAACACCACCCACCATTCCACACCCCCCCTCCTCCCCATTCATCTCTCTCTCTCTCTCTCTCTCCCCCCCCCCTCCCCCCCACCATTCCACACCCCCCCTCCTCCCCATTCATCTCTCTCTCTCTCTCTCTCTCTCCCCCCCCCCCCAAGGGGCAGAGCCTTAAAATATCAAAATTGGCTACCCCAATCCAAACAAACTCCCTTGCTGCTCACTTACGTATAGAAATCAGGCCAAGGCATGTGTTTCCACAAAAGGCCAATGGCAATCTAAGGAATATTAACATACCAAAGCAAAGGTCTAATAACATCATCAGGGGAGGTGAAAAAACATATTAGGGAAGTGAAGAGGAATTATGAGAACAGACTGGCAGCCAACATAAAGGGGAATCCCAAAGTTATGTAAATAAAGGGTGGTAAAAGGAAGAGTAGGGCCGACTAGGGACCTAAAAGGGAATTTATACAGAGAGACTGGGGGCAAGACTGTTTTCATCAAGGAAATAGATGTTGCCCTGGGCATGATAATAGATGAGGAAACACTGTTCCTAGAAGGATTCAAAGTTGTGAAGGAGGAAATGTTGAATAGATCATTGATTGATACTGAAATTAGACAAGGCACCGGGACCGAATGAGATGCATCCAAGGGCAATAAAGGAAGTGAGAATAGAAATTGTAGGGACATCTTCCAGTCTTCTCTAGATTCAGGAGAGGTGTCAAGAGGACTGGAGAATTGAAAATGTTAGGTCCTTGTCCAAACCGGTGGTAAGGATAGCCCCAGCAATTATAGGCCAGTTAGTTTAACATCAGTGATGGGCAAACTACTAGAAACAATTATTGGGGAGAGAATTACTCACATGAAAAAATGTGGTGTTAATTAGGAAAGGCTAACATGGATTTCGACAGGGGAAACATGTTTCACTAATTTGCAGGAGTTTTTTTGAGGAGGTAACAGAGAGTGGGTTGATAAAGGTAATGCTGTTGATGTGGTGTACATGGACTTTCAGAAGGCATTTGATACAGTGCCACACAACAGACTTGTGAGAAAAGTTTTAGCTTATTGAATAAAAGGGACAGTAGTAATGTAGATATAAATTGGTGAACAATAGGAAGCCAACAGTAATGCTCAATGGGTTGTAAGAAGGTTCGTAGTGGTGTTCCCCAGGGTTCGGTATTGCGATCCTTGCTTTTCTTGAAATATATTAATGATCCAGATCTTGGCGTGCAAGTAACAATTTCAAAGTTTGTGGATGACATAAAACTTGGAAGTCTCAAACTGTGAGAGGACAGTGCAAAACTTCAAAAGTTGGTGGAGTAGGCAGATAGGTGAAGTTTAATACAGAAAAGTGAGGTGATGCATTTTGGTAGGAAGAACATGGAGACACAGTTTAAAATAAGGGGTAAAATTCTTAATGGGGTACAAGAGCAGAGGGACCTGGGTGAATATGTGCATTGATCATTAAATGTGGGAGGACAGGTAGCGAGACAGGGCAGGGACAAGGGCGGCAGTGGCACTGTGGTTAGCACTGCTGTATCACAGCTCCAGGGACCTGGGTTCAATTCCGGCCTTGGGTGACTGTGTGTAGAGTTTGCATGTCTCCCCTCTGTCTGCGTGGGTTTTCCTCTGGGTGCTCCAGTTTCCTCCCACGGTCTTTCTATGTTTCTATGGCCTAAAATGTAGGGATATGTTCGGCACAACTTGTGGGGCCAAAGGGCCTGTTTTGTGCTGTAGTTTTTCTATGTTTCTAGTCCAAAGATTGCAGGTTAGGTGGTTTGGCCATGTTATATAATCCCTTAGTGTCCCAATATATGTAGGTTAGGGGGATTACCAGGGTAAATATGTGGGGTTATGAGGATAAAGTGGGAAGTGGGCCTGGGTAAGATGCTCTGTCAAAGAGTTGGTGTAGACTTGACGGGCTGAATGAACTCCCTCTGCACTGTAGGGATTCAACGAGAGCAGTTAATAAAGTATATAGTATTCTGGGCTTTATTAATAGCGGCAAGGAGATTATGCTAAATTTATAACAAGACACTCATTAGGCATCAGCTGGAATATTGTGCACAGTTCTGGGCCGCACAGTAGGAAAGATGGGAATGCATTGGCGAAAGTGCAGAAGAGACTTACAAAAATAGTCCCAGGGTGAGAAACTTTACCCATGAAGATAGTTTGGAGAAATTGGGACTGTTCTCCTTGGAGAGAAGGCGGCTGAGGGGTGGCACGGTGGCACACTGGTTTCCACTGCTGAGTCACAGCGCCAAGGACCCAGGTTCAATTCCGGCCTTGGGTGATTGTGTGGAGTTTGCACTTTCTCCCTGTGTCTGCATGGGTTTACTCCAGGTGCTCCGGTTTCCTCCCTCAGTCCAGAGATATGCGGGTTAGGTTGATTGGCCATGCTAAATTGACCCCAGTGTCAGGGGGGTTAGCAGGGTAAATGAGGGTTAGGGGAAAAAGGCCTGGGTGGGATTGTGATCGGTACAGACTCAATGGGCCCAAATGGTCTCCTTCTGTACTGTAGTGACTGTATGTTTCTATTTGATTGAGATGTTTAAAATCATGAGGAAGCTAGACAGAGTAGATAGGGAGAAACTGTTCCTGCTCGTAAAAGGATCAAGAATGAGAGGGCACAGATTTAAAGTGATTTGCAAAAGAAGCAAATGTGGTGTGAGAAAAAACATTTTCACATAATGGGTGGTTTGGAGTGCACCCAAGTGCCATTAATTGCCACTGTCTGCAAGTGTGGTGGAGGCAGGTTCAATCAAGACATTCAAGATGGTAGTCAATGGTTACTTGAATTTTAAAAATTTAAAAGTTTATTTATTAGTATCACAAGAAGGCTTACATTAACACTGCAATGAAGTTACCGTGAAGATCCCCTAATCGCCACATTCCAGTGCCTGTTCGGGTACACTGAGGGAGAATTTAGCATGGCCAATGCACCTAACCAGAATAGAAACAATGTGCATGGGCACAGGGAAAAGATAGGGGAGCAGCACTAGTCATAATGCTCACTTGGAGCGTCAGTGCAGACACAATGGGCCAAATGGTCTCCTTCTGCACTGTAACAATTCTCTGATCAACTTAAATTTAAACAGTAAAATGAGGGGGAGGCCTGAGCTGTGATTTGGGATTCCCTAAAGCTAACTGAAGGTGAGAGTTGCCTGCTCTCCAAGATACATTTTTTTTTCTTTCATAGAATGTGCGTGTTGCGAGGTCAACTTTGTTATCCATGCCTGGTGCCTTGCGAAGACAGTGGTAAGCTGCCTTCTTGAATCACAGTGCTGTTAGGAAGTGAGTTACAGGATTTTGATCCAGTGATATTGAAGGAACAATGATATACTTTCAAGTCAGAATGGTATGTGCCTTGGAAGGGAACTTAAATGTGGTGGTATCCCCATGTATATATTGAGCTTGTCCTTCTAAGTGACAATAATTCTCGGGTTTGAATGCGCTGAGTTACTCACTGCAGAATTCCCAGCCTCTGGCTTGTTCTTGTAGTTATAGTATTCATATGGTTGGTCCCTGTTCAGTTTCTGGTCAATGTGACTTCCAGGATTTTGATAGTGGGGGATTCTATGGTAGTAATGTCGTTGAACATCAAAGGGAGAAGGTTAGATTCTTTTTCATTGGCGATGGAGATGGTCATTGCCTGACACTTGTGTAGTGTGAATACTACTTGCCATGTTCAGCCCAAGCCTGAATGTTGTCCAGGTCTTGGTGCATATGAACATGAACTGCTTCAGTATCTGAGGAGCAGCGAATTGTCCTGAACATTGTGAAATAATCAGCAAAGATCCTGCTTCAGACATTATGAGAGAGTGTTGGGTCATTGAGGAAGCTGAAGGTGGTTGGGCCTAGGGCACTCTTTGTTAACCAGAAGGAGCAGGAGTGAATAACAACACATTTTCCCACATCATACTCCATTTGCAACCTTTGTGCCCACTCGTAATCTTTTTATGTCCTTTTGCAGCTTCTTCTGTCTGCTCCTCAGAGCTTACTTTCCAACCCAGCTGTGTATCATCAACAATCTTCATAGAATCATAGAAACCCTACAGTACAGAAAGAGGCCATTCGGCCCATCGAGTCTGCACCGACCACAATCCCACCCAGGCCCTACCCCCACATCCCTACATATTTTACCCGCTAATCTACGCATCCCAGGACACTAAGGGGCAATTTTAGCATGGCCAATCAACCTAACCCGCACATCTTTGGACTGTGGGAGGAAACCGGAGCACCCGGAGGAAACCCACGCAGACACGAGGAGAATGTGCAAACTCCACACAGACAGTGACCCGAGCCGGGATTCGAACCCAGGTCCCTGGAGCTGTGAAGCAGCAGTGCTAACCACTGTGCTACCGTGCCGCCCAATCTTGGCGATATTACACTCAGTGCCTTCATCTAGGTTATTATAATTGGAAATAGCTGAGGCCCCAGCATTGATCCTTGCTTCACCACATTAGCAACAGCCTACAACCTGAAAATGACCTGTGTATTCCAACTCTATAATCCTCCCTTTAATCAATCCTCTGCTTCTGTTAAAATATTACCCCAACCTGATGGGCCCTTATCGAATTCTACAACATTTCACATGGCACCCCAGAACGTCTTTGAAAATCCAAACATACTACATCTATTGGTTTTTCCCATCTCGAGCCTACTCATTATATCCTTAACAAAGGCTGAGGTAGACTTGTCAAATGTAATTTCCCTTCGACAAAACCATGTTGACGTTCGCGAGGTGTGTTTTAGTTTTCTAAATTGTTCCCACTTCCTTTATTCCAATATTTTTTCTAACTACTTATGTCAGGTTAGCTGGCCTGCAGTTCCATGTTTTCTCTCTGCCTCCTTATATAGCGGGATTAATTTGCTACCTTCCCATACACTGGGACTGTTCCAGAATATAAAGAATTTTGGAAAATTAAAATCAGTGTAGTACTGTATGTAAAATTATCTCTTTGATGCATATCCCTCAGGTTTTCCTAATTTGCAGGTCTTATTTTAGTTCCAAATTTTCCAAACAGCACTTCCTAGTAAATTATTCCGCTTCCTTTCCAGCAAACATCCTACTTTCCATGTTGTACCTGAACACTATATAAAAATGATAGTGCACAAAGTGATTTTGTGGTTTGTTTTGCTAATGTTAAGATTAAACTGTTACAAGAAGAATGTGCAAATGGACAGATTTCCCTCAAATTGGACTGTGTGTTCCAACTGAAATAGGCCAACAGTGCACTCAGGGATAATAACAGGTTTCTCCTTCCAAATTCCAGTAGGATTGTCATCTACAGTGCTTAAGACTCTATTTTGGAATTATTTTGCCGTCAAAGCCTGTTTTGTAATTTGAAACTGTTTTCCTGAGAAGTTAAAAAGCTTTTATTCCCAGTGCTGAATGTTTTATTCATCTCCTGTGTGAAATCACTTGCATTTGACACTAATCCTTTGGTTAGTCGAATAGGCCAAGCCGCAGAGCCTCTCTGTACGTCAGACAATCAATTTCACTTATATAGCTTGGATCTCAACCACTTGTCTAGCTAAGATTTGCACCAAGTCGAAAGATACTGATTTTTTTTTTCTGTCCTGGAATCTTTATCTGGTTATTAGTAAAAGCTTATAAATACACACTGCTTAGACATAAAAAAGGGTCCAAATTAATTTTCAATATTTATTATTTTCAGTTAAAAGTTCCAAGAAACTGACTTTTCATACAGAAAAGGCTGGTCTCCAAACTCCCAAAAACACTTAGAAACTTTGCAACATGACTGCATGAATCCCAAACAATGAGATGAGAGTGACAGCCTTTAGCATCAAGGCAGTGTTGAGCCGAGGGTGGTATCAAGGAGCCCTTGCAAAATTGAAGTCAATGGAATCATTGAAAAAACTCTTCACTGGTTGGAAGATGGTTGTGATTGATAAAAGTTAACAATCTCAGCCCTAGGACATTGCTGCAGGAGTTCCTCAGAGTAGTACTAGGCCCAACCACTTTCAGGTGTTTTATCAATCACCTTCCCTTTATTGTAAGGTCAGAAACAGTAATTTGAACATGATTACACAATATTCAGTGCAATTCACCACATGCAATCCTCAGACACTAATGTAGTCTGTGTTCATCTGCAGCAAGTCCTGGACAATGTCGAGGCTTGTGCTGATAAGTGGCAAATATCATTTGTGCCTCACAAGTGCCAAGTAAAGACCATCTCCAGAAAGAGAGAATCTAACCATCTCCCTTTGACATTCAATGGCATTACCATCGCTGAACGTCTGACCATCAACATCCTGGGAGTTATCAGAAACTTAACTGGACCAAGCACAAATCCTGTGGCTAGAAGATTGTGCATCAGAGGCTGAGAATTCTGTAGCAAGTAACTTGCTTCCTGACTCCCCAAAACATGTCTACCATTTTGCAAGGTGGAAGTCAGGTGTGCTATGGAGTACTTTCCAATGCCTGGATGAGTGCAGCTACACAACACTCAAGAAGCTTGTAACCATCCAGGATAAAGCAGCCCGATTAATTGGCACCCATCCACCTTCAACATTCACTCTCTCCATCACTGGTGCATCATGGCAGCAATGTGTATCATGCAGCAATTCACCAAGTATCCTCTGAAGGCAAACCCACGACCTTAGGACAAGGGCAGCAGGTGCATGGGAACACCAACACCTGAAAGTTCTCCTCCAAACCAAATACCATCCTGACTTGGAAATATATGATTGTTTCTTCACTGTCATTGGGTTAGAAACCTGGAACTCCTTTCTTAACAGTACTATGGATGTACCTTTACCAATGAACTGCAGTGGTTCAAGAAGGTAGCTCACCACCATCTTCTCAAAGGCAATTAGGAATGGAGAACGAATGTTAGCTTTGCCAGTGACACTCACTTTCCATGAATGAATATTAAAAGATGGGGGTGGAATCCCATGTGATGAGTCCGGTGGCAGGGAGGATATTTAATCAGACAGGAGCGTGCAGGTGGGGACCTTGCCACTTTCCCACCTCCAACCTGTGGATTCGCTTCCTAACCTGCCACTAATTCAGGTTATTAAATGCATAATAAATGCCCATTAAAAGGACTCATCCCATTGGCGCTGTTGTTATGTCAGCTGTAGGCAGCTGGCTCGATATGCTGGAGCATGATATGTGAACCACTGATTGTGAGCTCCAGGGAGATAACATAGAATTGTTACGGCACAGAAGAAGCAATGCAGCCCACCATGTAAGCACCAGCTGAAAACAAATATCCTCAGATCATCCACTATTTCCTCCTGGCTTCCTTCAACAGCCAAGGATATAATCCATCCAGCCCTGGTGATTTAGGCATCTTCAAGGACGTCAACCCCTTGAGTATTTCCTCTTTCTCCATGCTTATTGTATCTAATATTTCGTAATTCCTCCTCTAACTAGAATATCTGTATCATCTCTCTCCTTTGTGAAGACAAAGTACTCATAGTAGCTGTATCCAGTCACAAGCAATAGAAACAGGAGTAGGCCACCATGCCCTTCAAGCCTGCCCCGCCACTCAATATGATCATGGCTGACCTATCCTCGGCCTCAACTCCTTCTCTGTGCCATTTCACCATAGCCCTCTATTCCTTGATCTATCAAATATTTATTCACCTCCACTTAAAATACTTCTAATATCCAGCTTCCACCACCCTTTGGGGGCAGAGAAGTCCAGAAGTCCAAAAATCACCTTTTGCCAGATCATCTCTCAGCTTCGTAAAATCTGTCTTTCTCTAATTTAGAATCTTTACTCCTGTTCTATCTTTGTCCTTTCCATAATGATGCTAAATCTAACCTATATTGTGGTCACTGTCTCCAAGATGGTCCCTCACTGCTACCTCATCCACTTGCTCAGCTTCATTTCCGAAGATTTAATCTAGAGTTACACTCCCTCTCATCGAGCTTGTTATGTGCTGGCTACAAAGGTTCTCTTGAATGAAGTTCAAGCATTTTGTGCTCTCTGTGCCCTTCAACTGTTCGTATCCGAGCACTCAGAAATGTGCTGACAGATTTGCTCTTCTATTTCCCTCTCATTATTTGGAGGTTTATAGTACATTCCTATTAGTATGGTTGCCCCTTTTCTATTTCTGAACTCATTGCATATGGCCTCATTTGATGGTTAATTTTATATATCATCCCTCCTCACAGCTGTAATTGATAACACCACCCCCCCCCCACCTTTTTGAGCCCCCTCTCTACCCTGTCTCATCCTCGTTCAAAAGCATTCATGGCCTGATCAAAGGACCTGGCATAAGGAAGGAGAAACCATGGGGAGCCAGCTCCTGCTCTTGCTGCTGAACCCCCTCCTGCTCTGAGACCCTCACCTCACAACACCCTTCTCGCATCATTCACTGCTGGCCTGGGACCAGGAGCGATCCTAGGCTCAGACAGGTGTTGTACCTGCAGCAGCTACTGGTTCCCAGGGATGCTATGTTGAATAAAGTTGCTGGCCTCTAACTGATCAACAGCTCTTATGGGTGGGTATTCAGCCTCTGGGATTCTTCATCCTGCTGCTGGCCTGTCAAGTGCCTGAATGGAACCAGATGTGGTGGGCGGCCTTCCCGAAAATAGGCAACACAGGCTCTCGCCAGCTGGACTGAGACCCACTCACCTCCACAAGATTCCATCCAGGGTGTCTAATGACTGTATCTGGGCACATATTGTAAACTTGAGATAGCTTTAAATGAGACTTTATACTGGAACTCAGTTCAAACTGATTTTCAAGATCTAGCAATATCAGAAAAAGAGCAATTTTCCTGGTAACTTGCCCCTCATTCCTCCCTCAACCAACACCAAAATAAAAACAACATAACTTATCATTCATCTCATTGATCTTTATGAGACCTTATGTATGTAAAGTGGTTGCTTGGCACATGCCTATACAACAGTTACTGGACTCAAAAATTATTGTTGAGATGTTTCTGAAATAAGACAAAATACCACATCAAGGCAAGTCTCCTTTGTTGTCTTATTCTTGTTAAATAATCTATAATGACTGTTGGAAATAAACACAGTCTAATCAGTTAATCATTTGGATTTGCCAAAATGTCTAATTGGCGCAGACATCATAGAAAAGGCACTATTACGAATAAAGAACTGCCAACATGTTGCCACAAAACTGCCATCTGGAATAGGCAACTGCCACGAATCATCCAATCAAATGACTCAAAATATTTTGCCAATTTCTTTTGCATATTACTTTTTGACTACAAATATTATTTAAAAGAATTACATATTTTTGATGAAATTTCTAAATGTTCAAATATATTTGTGTATTCTTCAAAGAATCTGCAACAAATTTCCTACAATCAGGGATACCCTTCTTGAAAAATCTAACTTTTAGACTATTTCAGAGTTCATGTTGTTTGCTTAGGGTATCAATTTTTTCCCCAAACTTTTAAGGATGATCGTCAGCAGTTTCCAGTTTGTGACAATTAGAAGTTTCCATTTTATACCTGGAAAGACATCCGGCAAGAATTGAGGGAATATGGTCAGTTAATGTCAGGCCAATGTTTGCCAATGTCTTCTAATCAGCTCACTTGATAAATGACAATAAGGAATGTTTTTTTCCCCACAAAGAGAACACTTCTAATCTTCTCGTAATTTTTTGTTGTTCCCCTCTTGAAGTTTTTGACTCTTGGCTGTGATATGACGGCCCAAAGCAAACATTCATTCAGTTAACTCAGCACAGATTAGAAATTGAGCTTGAGCTCTACCCTGCCTGTATCACTTTGCTACTCACTGGCTAAACTCATTGGCACATCAGGGAGGCCTTATAGCAATTCATGTCACCAGATAAATTTGTTTCTGCTTAAGCTATCTGCTTGGTAGCTACAGCAACAAAGTCATTCTCCATTGGAGCTGAGAGGAAATTGCACCCAAGGGATAGAAAAGGGATAATATCAACAGTAATCCTATTCATCACCTTCTGACAGCAGATCAGATAAAGCTGTTATCTCCTCATGTAAATCATACTGCGCTGAGTGCAAGTATAATAGTTACAGTGACATGCATCAGAATGTATCACCACAATGCTACAAGTATGATTCCAATGTAGTGGTGCTCACCCCAAATTCAAAAATCACACAGACAGGTATTGTGAACCCTGTAAGACTGAATGGAGAAATGCAAAATTAAGTGGAGCCTTTACAAAATATTCAACCAAACCGGACCTAAAGTAGCATCAGCATTGATTCGGAATACATTCGCAACAATGAACAAACAAAATTCTGTTTACATCAGATACTGTTGGATTCCACGGACTGTTGGCATAGAGTTGCTGATGGACAGATAGAATTTGTTGCTACGCAACAGTACTGCTTGCTGCAATAAATATCTAGGTATTAAACATTTTCAGAACTCTAGTGGCTTTGAATTCAACTTAAATCCAATTGGGGAAATATGGCACTCAATGATAGATTGGCCTTTACAGAGTACAAACTGCACACAGGGTAGAGTTTGAGAAGGTGTAAGTCTTAAAATTACTAACTCAACAAAGCAGGGGTTAAAATAATTTTTCTTTTGAGGGTTCCAATCTTTGACATTTTCTCAAGGGCTACATTTTGATTGTCAGGAGTCCTTTTTCATTCTCACTAACTCTTTCTCAGGTGGCAAAATCACATAATAACATTACCTTCATAGCTTTGTTGACTTTCTTTTCAAGGTTTCTTCTTTAAATAGATAGAATAGCAAAAATACCAAACAGAAACACTCATAGCAGCTCATCCAATCTTAAGGCGAGCATTAATCAGATTAAAATAGCGCGTGAACCTGGAGCAGAATTTTATGTTTCCCTGCTGGTAAGGTTGGAGGATGGTTGTAGAATTCCTCAGGTGGCCTTCCCACTGGCCTCCAGCCTAACTCCCATTCCCCCCCTTCCCCTCAAGCACACCCCCCCCCCCCCCCCCTCTACACTGAGACTCCCAGACTAATCTGAGATTGGACCCCCAGGACTAGTGATTGTTAAAATTCCCGGCCCATGTTTCAATGTTAAATTTAAGGACTTACTTTGCAAAGTCACATCCTCATTGAACAACACAATGGCTCCTTCAATAGTGGTTCAAAACCAGAACAGAGAAAACAGAGAAAGTGGATAATGGCAGTTTTGATTGAATGGAAAGTCCTCAGTACAGCCAAAATACTTATCAAAGAGTCTATATATATGTTATTAAATCTTTTGCTCCACGCGAAATTTCAAGTTGTTCACAATAATTGTGTAAAATGTGAGATTACTTATCTGAAGTGTGGTCGCAGAACTTAGGCCCAGGCATGGCACTGTAGTACCTCCTCCAACCACTGCAGCACTGTGCTTGGAGGGACTGGAGAGCTGTCGGTCAATGTGATTAGCTGACAGCTTTCCAAGGAGGGATTTCCGTCCATGTGCAGACAGAAGTTCCTGCTGCTGCCAATCAATACTCAATTGAATGCAAAATGGTAGCATGGCAGGGATGTGTCCCTTGCTGACTCTCAGAATGACAGCATTGAGTGTTGGTCATGCTAAAAAATCCAGGTCTCTATTCAGCACTTCAATACAATTCCCAATATACAGTAGTAAAACTAAGATCAGATTCATCTCAAATTCCAACAATTTGATGCAATGAAACAGGGATTAGACAGGCCTAAACAGTTTTGCTAAGCCAGTAAAAGCCAAATAAACCTACAAGATTGATCATTTCTCTTCTCAATTTACATTGCCTCCCCACCCACCACCACCACACAAAATTGAAATGCGACGGACCTTCTCTGTGTTGGTTGCTACCATTGTTCTCGGTACAGAAGGCTCCTGGGGGTCTGCTTCTGGCCTTGTTTCTGGGTCTGGCCACCTCCATCCTTTTCCTTTTAGGTTTTTTTCTCCTAGGCCTCATCCTGGTCCCAGAGGATGTCAAAAGTTCCTGTCAAATGGGTCATTGCTGAAGACAACTGCTCCAGGTCCTGCAAAGATAGGATCCTTATCGCCCACCATTGCTGCTCCACCAATCAAAGCTCCTCTCTCTGGAGGAGTAGAACGAGCAGGATGGAGAAGAACTGCCATTGGAGGAACTAGGGCAGCAACATGGGAGAAACAGAATCTGTGATTGGAGGAGAAGCTCCTCACAGATTCTGTTTGTCATGCTCACTCGGTACTCCTCCAATCAAACTGCATGCTTTCCTGCTCCCTGCATCTTCAATTGTTCAGCTCTGAACCAGAGGTGTCATAATGTACAGAATAATTGTAGGGTGTCAACTTTCTTGTATTTGTCGTCCCCCTTTTTACTTTTTCACCAGCTACTTGGTGACATTTCAGGTGCAAATTCACTGGCCACATCCCTGTGGGGTGAAGTCTGCAGGGCAGGCTTTGTGAAGACAATTATATGCCCCCCCAAGTTCAATACAAGATCAAGTTATAAAATTATTTGTTGATTTCTTAAATAGAAATTACTCTTTTTAGATGTGGCTTTACTTATGCAAGTCGCGCAAAAAATGTGATTAATTTACCACGCTAGATTCAGGGAATATCTGTCGTTAGATATTTCCATCTGTCCCGCCATGTCAAACTTTGATTCTGCCTTTGGCTCCAATGTTTCAGGAGAAATATTCCTTATCCTTCAATTTCTTTCTGGCTTTGTCTGTCTCTCTCACTCTGTATGTGTCTCACTGCATTTCGGCCTCTTCCTTTTTGTACTTCGGAAGCTGAGGCTTTTCACTGCATTTCTGTGGCATCTGTTGATTTCAGTTAATAAAACACTGGAAAAAGACCGCAGAGCTTCAAAATTTGTGGCTTTACTCAGTCAGTTTAGTACACGATCTGCAACTGTCAATCATAAAAATATTTCTCAGTCAGGAGCAACAACAATTTTCATTTATACAGAATATTTAACATAGGGAAGGGTTCCATGTTGAGGCATGGTGATAAAAGGCTGCAGGAAAGGATAAGAGAGGTGACCTTCAGTTTGACCTTGAGGAGCAGGTGAAGGAAAGGGAGGAGTGATGAGCTTAGGAAAGGATGTTCCAGAGAGTAGGAACATTGAGGGATTTAGAGACAAGGATAAACATCTTATATTTGAGATGAAGGGAATCTAATGTTGATCAGCAAGGTTGGGAGTGATAGGTGAATGGTACTAGGTGTGGAATGGAACATGAGCAGCCAAGTTTTGAATTACTTGTAGTTAGTGGACTGCATGTTAGGAAGCTAGCAAGGAGCACATTGAAATGCGTGTGGCTGGAGGCAACAATAATGGTAGTTTGGATGCCAGACAAACTCAGCGGGTCTCTGAGGAGAGAGAAACAGATAGGTTGTTAGAGCAAAACTACATAAAAATGAGATGAACAATGGAGGGAGGTATTACAGGAAAGCAGTGTGGTCACTATTTTGAGAGCTGTAGGGGGATCAAGAAGTCAAAGATGGATAATACATCAAAGTCACCAAGAATGTTGTTTGTGGCTTTTGTTAGATCATTCCTCGTGTTGCAAAGAGATTTGGAATCTGGAGAGGTGCAAATCAGAAATATGTAACTGGGAAGCAATGGAACTGGCTTCCTTGCTGGAGAGGAAAGGAACCTTGGAGATGGGGTGATTGTGAGAAGTGAAGGATCAACAGCTTGTTTTGAGACTGTGTATGATGACAATAAATTTGAAAAGGAGGGAGACTGTGCCAGATCAGAAAGAACCATTTACGATACTAGACAAGCTAGGAAGAGAATCTGGGTGATTAGTCAAATATGGTCAAAGGAGCATGAAGCAAGTTTAATGGGCAGAATGAGATATGGGAGAAACTACAAAAAGCAAGTTGTGTTCAGGGATTAAACAGCAGGAAGGCTGCATGACACAATAGTGCTGACTTATTACAAATTCGTTGCAATGCATCAAGTGGTGCCCAGGATTTGACTTGCGTATTGCTGCCACCCCAGCCTGGTTCAACAGCATGAGCTGTTAACAGGAGAAGACATTTCAAAATCATTGCAAGGAGTAGAGTTCAATGTTCCCTCTAAACTATATGAGAGCAAACAGGCTGTGTACAAATGCTCCCTTTAAGATATACAAATCATGACGGCACAGTAATCGTTAAAGAACGAACAGTGCAACAGACAACCTATGCGCAGAAAAAAATAAATTGGAGAGAACATTGTACAAACATGGGAATTTTAGCTTCTGGCTTGCAAAAATGATTTTTTAATTAATTCGCAGGACATGGGAGTCACTGGCCAATACTTATCGCCCATCCCGAGTTACCCTTGTTCAATTGAGAGTCAACCACATTGCTGTGGCTCTGGAGTCACATGTAGGTCAGACAAGATAAGGACGGCCGATTTCCTTCCCTGTAGGACATTAGTGAACCAGATGGGTTTTCCCAGCAATCGACAATGGTTTCATGGTCATCAGTAGGGTCTTAATTCCAGATTATTTTTTTTATTGAATTCAAATTCCACCATCTGCTACGGCAGAATTCGAACTGGGCTCCCAGAACATTAGCTGAGTTTCTGGGTTAATCCTCTAGCAGTAATACCACTAGGCCACTGCTTCCCCCGAGTTGCAAATGTAAAATTAAAGTTGATCAGTCAGTCGATTTGAATTACTTTCTTTCCATAACTTAATTTTCCCGTTGACATTAGGACACGTCCACATTTCTAGTTTACAGTGACAAAAGATCAGGTTTACTCTGAAAATCTAACATCTTTCTGGCACTAGTCAAACCATGGTTCTGAACAAATGACAGATGGGAACTACCACAAGTATCATCTCAATGCAAGAATTTCCTAAAGAAAATTGTCCCACTAGAAGCAGATAGATGAATGTCACCCAAACCCTACTCCTTTTTCTCATACTAGTTCATATTCATGCATTCTATGCAACTCTTCCAAAAACAGCATCACTTTCTGTATATAGGTACATGATGTGCCATTCAAATGCTGAGCAACAGCAGGAAACAGGTCTCGGTATAAACAAGGGAACAGTGGGATAGCTCGAGAGAATGTAGCATATGTTCTCTTTGAGATTATAGCAAACAACTAGCACTGTCTGGTCAGAAATACAGACTAGGGCAAATACAGTTCAGAGCTCTTTTAAATTTTTTCAAGAACAATCTCCAATTCCAAACAGCCTTGATGCACCATAGTTACATTTACATTTTCCCACTAATCATCACAATAGGCTCGCTGATGGGGATTTTCCAATGAGTGCCAAATGTTGCTGAATTATGTTGGAGTTTCGGGCTGTGTACTCATGTCCAGTAGGGAGTGGGTTGTTACTGGTCAAACTCATTATACCTAAAACTCTTTACAGCCAACAGTTGAACTACTTACATCTGTGTCTGGATTGGATCCAAACCAAAGTCTGAAAGATGAAATGGGAACATTTGAACATTGACTGCCCATCCCTTTACTCTGTTCTTTCTCATTAATTCTGATTTACAAACTTTATGTGCAGTTTTCATAAGGTTGACAATGTTCTTTAAGTATTTCCTGACCATTGATTTTATTTGAACCAGTTTGGATTTTGGCTGTGTTCCAGTGGAACACTGGAATTCAGCTGGAGCTAGATTCTACCCCAGCACAGTTGGAAGTGTTGGAAAAAACTGCTGAAGTAGTCTCAAGATACATGTATAGAGGTATTTATTTGATCAAAGTTATTGCACCAAAATAAAACCATCACATATTTCAAGCGAAAGATTCCATGAATATATAACATTTGAAACAAGTTGATAAATTGTAAAGAGACCAAATTAATCAAAAGCTCTCTTCACCAGTAAGTGCATCACACTGAAATAGACAACTTCAAAAATAAAAGGAACACAATTGACCAACTGAATAAGTTAATGATCATCATTTTGAATCATGTACTTGCATATACCATGAAGATGGAAAAGAAAAATCAATCTTAATCAAGTTAGCATCACCACCAACCATGTCGAAGAGTAAAGAGTGATTTGTCTGTATTTCTCAGAGCACTCGACATCAACAATGCCACAGTATCTCCCTGACTCTCTCCTCCTAGGTAGCCCTTCCCGCTCCCTGGCTCCTATCCACTCACCGGCCTCTCCTGTTTGCCGCTTCCCTCTCCTGCTCCCTCCTATTTGCCATTTCTAATGCTGGCCAATGCTTCCACTTGCCTCTCCTGGACCCTCGCAATGGCTTGGGAAAGGGGCCACAAGATGGAGAAAGCAAGTGAGAGGAGGTGCAAATTGGAGGTTTGGGGAGGGAACTGGCAAATGGAAGGGTCATGGAGGGAAACAGTGAGTTGGAAGGTTGGGAGAAAAGTGGGGAGTGGGAGGGTCGGAAGGAAGGTGACAAGGAGAAGGATCAGGGAGGGAAGTAGCAAGCAAGAGAGGCAGCCAGCGGGAGGGTTGGGGAGCAGAAGATGCCACTCCAAAATAGCGCTGTTGGGCTCCGTGCGAGATGACGCTTAGAACCATAGAACCATAGAAAATTACAGCTCAGAAACAGGCCTTTTGGCCCTTCTTGTCTGTGCCGAACCATTTTATGCCTAGTCCCACTGACCTGCACTTGGACCATATCCCTCCACACCCCTCTCATCCATGAACCCGTCCAAGCTAACTAGAAATCTTGATGCTAAGTGCGCATACCAACCCCATTATATCCTTGACACTACAGCAGAATGACATTAAATGAGGCAACTTAAAACAAGGTCTTACTGTAGATAAGTAAGGAGAGTAAGGGTAGTTAAAGACAAAAAGGTAACTTGCATGTGGAAATGGGAGCATGATCCTTAGTTAATATTTTTTGTCTATTTTCACAAAAGAAAAGGATAAAATAGACATTGTAGCTCAGCAGGAATGTAAAATAGTAGATGGGATAAACACAGAAAGAGACAAAGTATTAAGGTGTTTCGCATCCTCGAAAGTGGATAAATTCACTGTTCTGGATAAAATATGTCCAGGCTGCTGAGGGAAGCAAGGGAAGAAATAGTAGAGGTTTTGACGATTGTTTTTCTGTCTTCTTTGGTGGCAGGTATGATGCTGGAGAACAAGCTGATTGCTTGTAATGTTGTTTAAAAAGGAAGTAAGGGATAGCCCAAATAATGACAGGTCAGCCAACCAGTCAGCCTCAGTGGTGGGCAAATTATTGGAATAAATGTTGAGGGGCAATCTAAATCATCATACAATGTGGCACAGATTAATCACGGTCAGTCAACATGGTTTTATTAAGGGAAGGTTGTGTCTGACTAATTTGATTGACTTCTTTGTGGATGTATGAGGAGAGTCGATGAGGGTAACATGTTGATGTAATTTACTTGGATTTTGACAAGGTCCAACATGGCTCATGAGCCCCAAGGAAAAAGTGGCAAGCTGGGTCTAGAATTGGCTCAGCATCAGCAAGCAAATGGTTAATGAACAATTTTCTGACTGGAAGGTTGTTTCCAGTGGGGTTCTGCAGGACTCAGTACGGAGTCCCTTACTGCTTGTAGTATATATCAATAATTTAGACTTGCATGTAAGGGGCAGCAGTCTGAAGGTTTTATGAGGATTTGCCATAATAATAAAGGCAAAATATTGCAGATGCTGGAATCTGAAACAAAAACAGAAAATGTTGGAAAAACTCACCAAGTCTGACAGCATCTGTGGAGAGAGATTGGAAACAACATTTTGAGCCTGGATGACGCTTTGTCAGAGCTATCCCCATAACCCCTCGTATTTACCCCCTAATTCCCCTAACTTACATGTCTTGGGGCACTGAGGAGCAATTTAGCATGGCCAATCCACCTAACCTGCACATCTTTGTGCTGTGCGAAGAAACAGGAGCACCAAGGGAAACCCACGCAGACACGGGGAGAATGTGCAAACTCCACACAGACAGTCACCCAAGGCTGGAATTGAACCTGGGCCCCTGGCCCTGTGAAGCAGCAATGCTAACCATTCTGCCATTGTGTCGCCCCCACAAGAAAGACTTAGCAAAAGTGAATAGATGGTAGAAGATAAAATAAACTACCGGGTGATCTCTTGCTGCCTAAAAAAATCTCCTGATAAAGGGATGAAGTAAGCACAGAACTTGTTTGAAGAGGATTTGTTCTGTTCAGACACCACAGTAACTCTGCAGCAATACAATTCTGCAGTCATGTATGCCTTAAAGACAGATGTAAGTGATTCTATTATTCAATACCACATAACAATAATGTAATATAACACGGATAGGTGCAGCGCGCAATGCGCTTATCTGTAGACATACATTCAACAGAATCTGATTAACTTCATGTTTTCCAAAAGTACCATTGGGCAAAAAGAATTGTTACCTTAAATTCAAGAGACAGTTATAACTGAATGAATAGAGAATAAGGTCTTCTGAGATTACAGTACAGAATCACTTCAAAACTAAATTTATCTGAGTTGTCAGATACATGAATGGAATGTGCTACAATGCGTAGAACTCTGCAGCTAAGACATGAACTTAGACTGTCCTTTCTGAAACCCCTGATGCCACACCCTCGACTGACGCACACATTCCCTCAAAACATAACGTTTGATCTAAGATCTAACACTCGAATTCTACATCTGCCATTTTCCACTCATTTTTAACCGCTGTAGACCAAACCATAACACATCTGTTGCTCAAATGTTTAGCTCTCCTATTTTTATTTTTTTAAACAAAAGTGAGATGCTGCAATGCAAGAATAGCATTGGCTGTGCACCTTTACATAAATGTGATCATTATTGAGTTTGTGAGTCTTTACCACTATTCCAGTACAAAATGCTCTTGTCAACTTGAGGCGGAGGGGGGAGGGGGGAGGGGGAGAGAGAGAGAGAGAGGAGGGACTCTCCCAGCCCACGGGGCGGGGGGAGAGGAGGGACTCTCCCAGCCCATGGGGCGGGGGGGGGGTGGTGGGGAGAGAGAGGAGGGACTCTCCCAGCCCACAGGGCGGGGGAGGGGTGGGGAGAGAGAGGAGGGATTCTCCCAGCCCACGGGGTGGGGGGAGGGGGGGGGGGAGAGAGAGAGGAGGGACTCTCCCAGCCTGCAGAGCTGCTTTGCCCTGGCAGCACAGTGGGCCAAAACAAATGAGCGGAGAGTGTATAGAAGTCTTCTGCTGGGTGCCATGGCCTCCACATGTCTCTGGTTCTGGCGTCATCAGCTCTGCACCAGATATCGGCACGGAGTTACTTTAAATATTTAAATTCAAATTTCAATGTGATTAGCTGACCCAGGAATGAAATCTCTGGGTCTGCTAGCCTCTCTCCTCCTCCCTCTCGCCAGGAGCGTTTCACTCCAGCAGGGTTACAACAACTCCCCACTAACAGAGAGCTGGCGGCCCAATCCTGCTGGAGTGTAGGCGGGCCATGGGGGGGCCCCCAGGAGGTCAGGGGTAAGGGGGTGCCCCTGGGCATTGCCAGACTGGCCCCCTGGTACTGCCCAAGGGGCAAAGTGGCAATGCCCAGAGGGCTCTTTGGCACTGCCCACTGGGCATCCAGCAGTACCAAAGGGGTGCAACAACAGGGGATGGGGTCTAATGGGGAGGGGCCTCTAGTAGGGCAAACAGTGGGGGTCCCGCTGCCACTCTGCATTTGGGATTGGTGACAAAGGGAGGGAAGGGATGATGGGGGCTGCAGGGGTGGGGGGGGAAGGGGCGAAGGAGATTGAGACGAGCTGGGGGGGTGGGGGGGGGGGGTTGGAGGGACAGCGTTGCGGGGTCATGTGGCTGGCTAGCTATCGAACTGTCCAGCAATCGTGAGTACCTGTTCCGAAAGCTCGTGGCTTTTGCTGCCAAATAAACCTGTTGGACTTTAACCTGGTGTTGTTAGACTTCTTACTGTGTTTACCCCAGTCCAACGCTGGCATCTCCACATCATGCAATCGGGAGGCCAGCAATGTGAGCTCCTGCACATGTGCTGATCTCCACGATGACAGATCGGCGCATGCACAATGGCTCACTCAGCATTATGCTGCCAGCTTCTTGGGCACTGATTTTTATCGAAATTCATGCTAGAGAACTCTGATGCACAGAGTGCACAGAGTGAACACACAATGTTCATTTTGAAAATCCCGCTAAAAAAAGCAGCAGGATTTACTCCAGTTTTTACGTGACTTTGGCACTTCAAATTTTTTTGGGAGAATTCCACCCCAGGTATTTAAAAACTGCCAATTGTCCACAAAAAAAAACACTTCCCTACAGAAACTGCACTTTGAATTGTTTCTGATTTTTATGCATGCTTAATTTTCCTATCACTGTTGTTGTATTGATACATCATCGTTATGCGATGGTACAGCAGTTGTTATAACTTCATATTTGGTGCTTGGTTTATTCAGCTGTAGCTATAAAGAGCTGGATCTTTGCTCCCAATGCGGATAGCCTGAGTTGGAAAGTTTCATGGCTCAGTGCACCCGCCTCGGGAAGAAGTACACCAAATGGTGTGATTTTAGTTCCAGTTGGGAGGTGCGAAATGAAGTTCGGACATACATAGTTGCCCTGAACATACAGGCAGCTGCCCAAACTGCCAAGTGCCAGGGAAGGCTGTTTAAAAGTTTAAAGTTTATTTATTAGTGTCACAAGTAGGCTTACATTAACACTGCAATGAAGTTACTGTGAAAACTGCCTAGTCGCCACATTCCGGTGCTTGTTTGGGTACACTGAGGGAGAATTTAGTGTGGCCAATGCACCTAACCAGCATGTCTTTCGAACTGTGGGAGGAAACCAGCACACCCAGAGGAAACGCACACAGACATGAGGAGAACGTGCAGACTCCACACAGACAGTGACCCAAGCCAGGAATCAACCCCTGGTCCCTGGCACTGTGAGGCAGCAGTGCTAACCACTGTGCCACCGTGCCGCCCTAAACAGCCCATCTTGGTTCTCTGAGACTATTTCCCAGTTATTCTGTTTTAAAATTAGACCCTCTGGCCCTCACCCCTCATGCCCCATCATCCCCATCGTCTCCATGCCGACTCACGCCAACCCATCACCCACCCTCAACTTTTGTTCTTGCATCCTCCAAGACAATTCACCCAGTATCCACCATGGGCAGATTATAGGAGCCATGTTGAAATGAAACAAAATTAAAATCTAAATATTTATTATAGCCTTAACTATAAACAAAACCACTGCCATTCAAAACATCAAAAACCCCTCAAATACTTAATCCTTTATCAAAGCAAACATACCTGTATTCATAACCCCACATGAAAGATACTAATCTTTTAATAACTACTTTGAGCTGACAATCAAACTATGAATTTACAATTCACTGAATGGCATCGTTGTAGATTATAGAAAGTGGCCAACTAACCATTAATAACTAAACAATAATAGCCCTTGGGTAATGTCAACAAACAGCTATTATAACTGCTAAAACAGAATTTTTTCAACTCCCACCGATACAGGCAGCCGATGCTCTTCAATTTTTAAAAGTGCTGGGGTGTTAAATAATTTAACAGCTTGAGATTTTGTGACTCACTGAACCAGGCAGGCCGTTTGTAATTTTTTAAAGGGTCAAGGATTTAAATAACTTAACAGCTTGATGGTCCTACATACCTTATCCACCCTTCATGACCACTCAGCACTGAGTTCAAATGGACCTGCTGAGTCCTCTCCCCTTACTGGTGAAAATGGAATCGGACAGAAATAGGGTTGGAACTTTCAGATCAGGGTTCCATGCACTATTTTAAAGGTGTGTGGAATCTCTATTACTCTGAGATAATCTGGCCCCAAATCTTTATTTTCCCCAATGCCTAAACTTTTTCCAAGTTATGTAATTACAACTTTAGTTTGATAACACCATTATTGTCCTTTTAACCAAGTACAATTTGTGAAACAGTCAACATCCCCTCTGTCTACTTTTGACACTACCCTCCCTCAAGTGCCAGAACTGTGAGGAATAGAAGAAAGCAAAAAGATCTAACCACTCAGATGGCAAGCTCCACCACACCATCTGCTATGGACTGCTCGCAGACATATATCACGTAAAATCAGAGAAGTAGCAGCCCTAATTTCTTTGAACTCGAGTTTATCACTGAAACAAGCTGAAGCATAACATTGAATACAATATGAACGTGTTAATGCTTACGTGATATAAATATATAGCAAAAATAATCACACTTTCGCAGAACTGATTTATATTAAAAAGCTGGTTTAGTAGTCAGTAAATTTAACAGCTGCTTTGCATGAAATTGAAAGCATTCAAACAATTATGCCTGAAATACCACATTAAAAAAGGAGGTATAAAAGTACCATTTGTAAAAGAGCAATAGAAAACAAGGAAGCAGCATAATGCTTTGTATGCAGGAAACAAAGCTGGAGTGTGACTGAAACCAGGCACTTCTTATGCATTTCCCATTGCAGCAAAAATTCAGAGATGCCTAGGACTATGGATCCGCTGCCAGCAATGTCATTGGACTGGTAATCCAGAGGGCCCGTTTAATACCCTGGAGACACAGGTTCAAAACCCATTGGTTGGAATTTTACCACCCAGCCCACCACGGTAATCAGAGCAAGTGAGAGACGGTCAATGGGAAAGTCTGTTGACCTCGGCGGGATTTTACGGTTTCGGGACGAGTGAGGCTGTAAAATGCCGCCTAATATGTCAGCTGGTTAAATTTGAAATGGAATTAAAAGTCAGAATTAGAAGCTCGTGAACACAAAACAATGGTGGTCATAAAAACCCATCTGATTTAAAAATGTCATTTAGGGAAGAAAGTCTATTGTATGTACTGGTCTGGCCTACATGTGACTCCAGAAGACCCACGACAATGTGGCTGATTCTTAAATCTTCTCTGAAATCAAACTGCAACAAAGTCTAAATGGAATGAAACTTGATGGACCACCCAACATCAACCCAGGCATTGGAAACAACAATCGCAAACTCAACCCTATCGACCCTGCAGTCGGGGCTAGTGCCAAAATTGGAAGAGCTGCCCCACAGACTAGTCAAGCAACAGCCTGACATTGTCATACTCATGGAATCATTCCGTACAATTTTCCAGTCACCTCTTTCACCATTCTGTGGTATGTCCTGTCCACCTGCAGGACTGAACCAGCAGAGATGAAGGCACACTGGTATACAGTTGGAGGAGAGTTGCCCTGGGAGTCAACATTGGTCAACATTGATTCCATACCCCATGAAGACTTCCATGTTGAACACCAACTGAAAGATATAGTGAGGGTGGAAGGGGACAGATTTACTCTGGGTGGGGAACTTCAATGTCCGTCACCAAGAGTGGCTTGGTAACACCACCACTGACCTAGCTGGTTGGATCCTAAAGGACATAGCTGCTAGACTGGGTATGCAGCAGGGTATGAGGGAACCAAGAGGGAAAAACTTACTTAATCGCATCCTCACCAATCTACCTGTTGCAGATGATCAGTCCGTGACAGTACTGATAGGAGAGACCACTGCACGGGCCCTCTGGATTACCAGTCCCTGCGAAAATAAAGTCCTGTCTTCATATTGAGGATATCCTTCATCATGTTGTGTGGCACTATCAACATGCTAATTGGGACCGAATTCAAACAGATCTAGCAACTCAAAACTGAGCACCATGAGGCGCGTGGGCCATCAGTAACAGCAATATTGCATTTGACCACAATTTGTAACATTATTACGGGTTGCAACTGTTTCTCATAAAATGAGATACAGGTGTGATCTATTCTGTCCTATCCACATGGAAATACCTTACCAAACATGTCCGCCACCTGCTGATCACTCTGCCCCTGGACCATTTGTGCACACTTTCCCATCCCTATTGTTTTCTCTTTTTCCCTGGATAAATGTCTTCTTTGCTTCTGTTACTCTTCAGTTTCTGGTTTTATTTTTCCTCTTTTAAGATTTATAACTACAACTGGCTTTCCATTTAATCCAGTAAGAGTTTTAACAACACCAGGTTAAAGTCCAACAGGTTTATTTGGTAGCAAATACCATTAGCTTTCGGAGCGCTGCTCCTTCGTCAGATGGAGTGGAAATGTGCTCTCAAACAGGGCACAGAGACACAAAATCAAGTTACAGAATACTGATTAGAATGAGAATCCCTACAGCCAACCAAATCTTAAAGGTATCTTTATCTTTAAGATCTCTTTATTTTTAAGATCTGGTTGGCTGTAGGGATTCGCATTCTAATCAGTATTCTGTAACTTGATTTTGTGTCTCTGTGCCCTGTTTGAAAGCACATTTCCACTCCATCTAACGAAGGAGCAGCGCTCCGAAAGCTAATGGTATTTGCTACCAAATAAACCTGTTGGACTTTAACCTGGTGTTGTTAAAACTCTTACTGTGTTCACCCCAGTCCAACGCCGGCATCTCCACATCATTTCCATTTAATCCCCAGCATACTGATTGTGTGGCTCAGTTTATTACAATGAAAACATCTAACTTTCTCATATCTTTTATCTCCTCAGCACTATTCTTTTTATTTTGAGGTGAAGCTTCCTTGGAATTTTCAACCACTCCCTCTCTTGCTTGATTTTTCTATCTTTCTCAGAATAAAAAGAGTGTCGAAAGAAAGGTCTGGACCTATGAACTAACTCAATGGTCAGCAAGCTCTGCTGCATGTCTTGCAGTTTTAACTCTTTGTTCCTCCACATGACTCCTTTTCATTGCAGGTAAGGAGTCTTTAAATTCTTCCAACAGAATTACTTTTCTAAGGTTCATAGGTTTCTTCTATTTTTAATACTCTTATCCACCTATCAAAATTACTTTGTTTAACCCTTTCAAATTCAATATACATCCGTCCAGACTGATTTCTTAGATTTCAAAACTTTTGTTTTTTAGCCTCTGGTACTAACTCATAAGCACTCAGTATGGTTCTCTTCACTGTCTCATATTCCCCAGACCTTTCCTCTGACAAAGATGCATAGACTTCATTACCTCTATTTACAAGTTTACTTTGTAAGAGCAGTCCAAAGAACCTGTTGCCTTTTCATTTGTTCAACTATTTTCTCAACTGTGTTAAAAATGTGTCAAGTCCCGTTCATCAAATTTTGGAAGGGTTTGTACAAATCTAAACATTACTGCACTAGGTTCATGTTGAGAACTGCTTTTGTCTTCATCCAGCTTTGTTGCTCCTGCTGCAATTAACTGCATTTAATTTGATGTTCTCGTTCTTTATCCTTTTCTCTTTCTGCCATTGCTAACTTCTGCATTTCTAATTCCCTTTGGAAAGAACAAAGAACAACAAAGAACAAAGAACAATACAGCACAGGAACAGGCCCTTCGGCCCTCCAAGCCCACGCCGCTCCCCGGTCCAGGATTGAATCCTGAATCCAGGATCCCCGCCCAATTTTCCAGCCTATCTACATACTAATATCCTATCCCCGAGCTGTCCCTCACAGCTACGATGCTTTGTTCATCACAACCTATTAACTCACCCCTACCCCCCCATTCCAGACCATGTGATCTCCAGGGAGAGGCGAAAACCCAGAGTGAAAACCCCAGGGCCAATATGGGGAAAAAAAAATCTGGGAAATTCCTCTCCGACCCCCTGAGGCGATCGAAACGAGTCCAGGAGATCACACTGGCCCTGATCGGAAAATGCTTCCCAACCCTATTCATTTCCACTTCCATGAACACCATATGAATTCCCTGCCCCCGAGACAGGTTCCCAACTATCCGCAGTCTCGCTCTGTACTGGCACCAGAAAGCTCTTTCTTTCTCTCGTTCTTGCACTTCTAATTTGTTTCTTTGTGATTGAAATTTTGCTAATTCACTTTCCCCACTTCTCGAAATACTGGATCTGTCTGACACCACTCATTTTTAAATGTGGTGCTATGCTTTCAACTACCTCAGCTTCCTTAGCCCCTGTAGATAACCTTAATTCCAATTTATTTGCCAATCCCAGCAAATTAGCCTTAGTTACCCTTTTCAAATTTGTTAATGTTATATTGTCCACTTCCAAATAATCCATCTTTTGCAATCTCCTTATTTTAAATAATACGTTCTCACTTGGTTCCACACGTTCCTCACTCTTAATACATTTAAAAAGTCACAAATCCCCTACAGCCAAAATCTCAGCCAAGAGGCCCAATTTCTTTGTGATAAAACCCACTGATGTTTATATATGAGAGTGGCCCAACATGAAACAGTGGTTCATAAAAGTGTATATTTGTTTGGATTAATGCGAGGAGAAATGTACAGCTCAGTGATAAAACAGTCCAGTCTTTATGTAAACAATTAATAAAGAGTATTTATTAGAGTGGACAAGAAAGATTAATATGCACCATGACACTCAAGTACATTTGATACCTAAACACACCATTTTATCTCAAGTTACTTCTTGTTCCCTGAACTCACTAGGACACCCTTTTCCCAAACAACATCCAATTTTGTAATGATATAAATCAAATCCAGTTCATAGTTACCACACAATACAGCTTCGATGACCAAGTCTTGGAAGACTTTGTTTGCTAGTTCAGCGAAGGTATGAAACTGTCTTGTAGAGGAGAATATCTGCAATCTGCCATGGCTGTAAATGTTAGATTCGCAGAATCGCTGAGCAGAAACTGATAGCCAAGTTCCGCACACGAGGATGGCCTCAACCGGGACCTTGGGTTCATGTCACACTATCTGTAACCTCCACGACTTGCCTGGGCTTGCAAAATCTTACTAACTGTCCTGGCTGGAGACAATACACATCTCTTCAACCTGTGCTTAACCCTCTCTCCACTCACATTGTCTGTACCTTTGAGACTTGATTACCTGGAAAGACTCGCATTCCAGCCATTATCTTATAAATTGAGTCTATATGCCCTGTTTGTTAGCACAACTCCCATTCACCTGATGAAGGAGCAGCGCTCTGAAAGCTTATGGCTTGTGCTACCAAATAAACCTGTTGGACTTTAACCTGGTGTTGTGAGACTTCTTAAAATGTTAGATGGAACAGGCCTCTGTGGCTCTGATCACAAATAGAACTGGCCCCTCTGAAGATTCTGGCCTGCCTGGCTGTTAGAGGAAAACTAGTCTCTCGGGATGTTGGATGGAAAACTAGTCTCTTGGGCTCTTGAATAGAAAACTAGTCTCTTGGGCTGTTGGAAGGAAAAATAGCCTGATTCCCCAATGAGGGTGCTAGCAGTTATTATTCAGCTGCTTTGATATGCCACCCTGTGGATTCGGCCGTCTATCTCTCAAATTCTATGTGTTTAAAAGTTATAATTTATGCAGCTCTAATGATCCCTGGTAAGTAATTTTTACTGATATGGTAATTTACACCTCAAGTTCTTCAGCTAATCTTGTCACTGGGCAAACCACATCTCATTATTCCTACTAGTTCTGGTACTTGGCTATTATGTTATTTTCATCTCAAATTCAGCTGTTTAACCTCATTAACTTCCCCAAATTCTTAACAAACATCATAGTCTGGAATATCCTCCACTTTATCATTACCATCAAGGTGAGATCAACCGTGATTCAATGAAACTTCAGGCAGGCATGCCAGGAGCAATAACAGGTGTGGCCAAACGGGCCATCTAAAATGGCGATTTGTAAAGCACTCTGGGACAATTGGGCAAGAACTAAAACGACAGGCTGCAGCCTAAAAGACAGAGATAAACAGGCTGTAACCCAGACGGGTGAATACAAGGATATGGGTCATCTCCAGGACAAAATATACTTTCTGGTCAAACTGGGTTGTTTACCAGACATAGGGCGCTGTAACCCCTTATTTGGGAGGGAGGTGTGAACTCTACGTGCCCCAGCACCTGCAGACATGGCCGTTGGGGACACACCTAGAGATTGGCGTGGCAGCACCCGATTGGACCGATCAGGGTGACCAGTCCTGATCGATTGATTGGCAATGGCCAAAAGGAGCGCAAAACCCAACAGGGTATAAAGGGTACTGCACAACCAAGAATCTCTCTCTCTCTCTCTGACCCTACGAACGAGCTACAACAACGGTGACCGTCGCCAGCAACGACCAGCACGAGGAGAGCCACCACACCCGTGGAGGAAGGAAGACCAGAGCCAGAGTGCCAGACCAGACCAAAGGACCAGACTACTTTTGTGTACAGGACATACCTGGGCAGTTTTCCACATTGCTGGGTAGATGCCAGGACGACCGAGACCAGCGCACAGATAAAGGCCAATATCTGCTTGGGAACAGCCAGTCACGCAAAGTTAAGTCAAGGTCTTGTATTGGACTTGAACTCGAGTATTTTCTGTAAGATAACTTATTGTTGGTTGGGTGGGTGATTATTGATTGTGTGTCTTAAATAAATATTGGTTGTACTAACAAGATGTCTACTCGCAGTTATTTGTCCACCGTATAAGGGTTCAAACAGACTGTGCGGCAGGCACAACACAGGCAAACCTAAAAATGAGGTGAAGCTATAACACAGGCCACTTGCGTGCCAAACAGAAGCAGCATGTGATTGACAGAGCTAAGCAGTTCTACAACCAACAGAACAAATCTAAGCTCTGATGTCCTGCCACATCCATCTGTGAACAGTGGTGAACAAGCAACTCACTGGAGGAAGAGGCATTACAAATATCACCATCCTCAATGATGTGGGATCCCAGCACACCAGTGCAAAAGATAAGGCTGAAACATTTGCAACCATCTTCAGCCAGAATAGCTAGGTAGATGATTCATCTTGACCTCCTCTCAAGGTCCCCAGTATCACTGATGCCATCATTAAGTCAATTTAATTCACTCCACATGATTTGAAGAAACAGCTGAAGGCACTGGATACTGCAAAGGCTGTGGGCTCTCAGAATATTCCAGCAATATTATGGAAGACTTGTGCTCCAGAAATTTCCATGCCACTAGCCAAGCTGTTCCAGTAAGGTTACAACACTGGCATCTATCCAGCAATGTGGAAAACTGCCCAGGTATGTCCTGTACACGACACCACACAACCCTGCCACAGCAACCTCTGCAAGACGTGCCGGATCATCGGCACAGATGCCATCATCTCACGTGAGAACACCATCCACCAGGTACACGGTGCATACTCTTGCAACTCGGCCAACGTTGTCTACCTGATACGCTGCAGGAAGGGATGTCCCGAGGCATGGTACATTGGGGAAACCATGCAGACGCTACGACAACGGATGAATGAACACCGCTCGACAATCACCAGGCAACACTGTTCTCTTCCTGTTGGGGTGCACTTCAGCGGTCACGGGCATTCGGCCTCTGATCTTCGGGTAAGCGTTCTCCAAGGCGGCCTTCACGACACATGACAGCGCAGAGTCGCTGAGCAGAAACTGATAGCCAAGTTCCGCACACATGAGGACGGCCTCAACCGGGATATTGGGTTCATGTCACACTATCTGTAATCCCCACAGCTTGCCTGGAGTTGCAGAATCTCACTGGCTATCCTGCCTGGAGACAATACACATCTCTTTAACCTGTGCTTAATGCTCTCTCCACTCACATTGTTTGTACCTTTAAGACTTGATTATCTGTAAAGACTGCATTCCAATCATTGTTCTATAAATTGAGTTTGTGTCTCTGTATGCCCTGTTTGTGAGCATTGCTCTACTCCACCTGACCAAAGGGCAGCGCTCCGAAAGCTAGTGGCATTTGCTACCAAATAAACCTGTTGGACTTTAACCTGGTGTTGTTAAACTTCTTACTGTCTGTACACAAAAAGCATGACAAATGCAGCCCGGCCAATTACCCCAAATACCACCTTCGCCCCCACCTGTTTACTCACAATCATCAGCAAAGTGATGGAAGGGGTCATCAATGGTGTTATCGTGGTACTTACTCAGCAATAACATGCTCACTGGCGCTCAGTTTGTGTTCTGCCAAGGTCACTCAGCTCCTGACCTCATTACAGCCTGCATGAGCAAAAGAGCTGACTTTAAGAGGTGAGTTGAGAGTGACTGCCCTTGACATCAAGGCCACATTCGACCGATTATGGCATCATGGAAGCCTAGCAAAACTGAAATCAATGAGAATCAGAGCAGCAACTCTCCACTGGTTGGAGTCATACCTTGCACAAAGGAAGCTGGCTGTAATTGTTGCAGGCCAATCATCTCATCCCTGGAACATCACTGCAAGATTAGCGGTCCCGGGACTGAAGACTCTGGGCTCGTTAATATCCCCTCTCCACCCCCGCCAGAGTGGTTCACTCCAGTAGGGTTTAAAGTAGCTCTCCACTAACGGGGAACTAGTGGCCCGACCCTGCTTGAGTGAAAGGAGGGGCTATAGGGGCCCCCCAGAGGGTCGGGCAATGGGAGGTGCCCCTGGGCATTGGCACCCTTGATGTGGAGATGCCGGCGTTGGACTGGGGTAAGCACAGTAAGAAGTCTCACAACACCAGGTTAAAGTCCAACAGGTTTATTTGGTAGCAAATACCATAAGCTTTCGGAGCACTGCTCCTTCGTCAGATGGAGTGGTTATCTGCTTATAGAACAATGATTGGAATGCAGTCTTTACAGATAACCACTCCATCTGACGAAGGAGCAGCACGCTCCGAAAGCTTATGGTATTTGCTACCAAATAAACCTGTTGGACTTTAACCTGGTGTTGTGAGACTTCTTATTGGCACCCTGGCAGTGTCAGGGGCAAAGTGCCAGTGCCCAGGGGATATGAGGCATTGCCAAGGGGGTAATCAGTGGGGTGGGGGGTCCTGCTGCCACTTTGCTTAGGGATCAGTGGGGGAAGGAGGGAGGGCAGCAATCAGGGCGGGTGGGATCTGCCATGGGGTTGGGCGATCAGCCTGCTTTGGGGGAGGGGGTCGGGACTGTGGGGGGTTCGGGGCTGGGAATGGCTGGGGGGCAGCGATCGGGCCATGGGGGGGGGAGGCAGAGAGCCGGCATTGCGCGGGTCACGGGAATCGCTGGCCAGCAACTGGGAGGCCATCAGTGCGGGGCCACTGCGCATGAGTCGATCTCAGCACTGACAGATCGGCGCATGTGTAGTAGCCCGCTCAGCGCGCTGATTTCAGCCTCTCCAGTGGGGAGTTTTTAATGACATTCACGTTGTTGGCCTCTGCAGTGTACAGAGTGTGGGAGATTCTTCTCTGATCCCCCACTGAAAAAGCAGCATGAATTACTCCAGTTGTCACACAAATGAGGCACTTTGAATTTTTTTGGGAGAATTCCACCCTATATGTCCTGGAGTCCAGCTCCCTCTGGTTGAGGTTGAGGGAAATTAGTAGAATGATGAACCTGATTTGGCACGGTGGCACAATGATTAGCACTGCTGCTTCATAGTGCCAGGGACTTGGGTTCAATTCTGGCCTGGGGTGACTGTCTGGAGTTTACACATTCTTCCTGTGTCTGCCTGGGTTTCCGCTGGGTGCTCCGGTTTCCTCCCACAATCCAAAGATTTGCAGGTTAGGCTGATTGGCTATGCTAAATTGCTCGTTAGTGTCCCAAAATGCATAAGTTAGGGGGATTCATGGGGTAAATACGTGGAGTTATAGGGATAGGGCCTGGGTAAGATGCTCTGTCGGAGGGTTAGTGCAGTTTCAATGGGCTTTCTTTTGCACTGTAAGATCATGGAATAGAAAATCATAGAATCCCTACAGTGCAGAAGGAGGCCATTCAGCCCATTGAGTCTGCACCGACCACAATCCCACCTAGGCCCTATCCCCATAACCCCCATATTTACCCCGCTAATCCCTCTAACCTACCCATCCCAGGACACTAAGGGGAAATTTAGCATCGCCAATGCACCCAACCTACACATCTTCAGATGTGTAAGCGTAAGGATTCTATAATATTTCTATAATGATCCTGTTAGCTCCAGGTGAGCGGTTATGATAGTTAAAAACACCACAATATAAATATTGTGCCTACAAGAGCAGGACAAAGATGGAATTTCTGTGACCGGTAATTTACCTCCTGACTCCCCAAAGCCTGTCCAACATCTACAAGGCACAAATCATGAGTGTGGTGGAATACTCTCCACTGAATAAGTGCAGCTCCAACAACTCTTATGGAGCTTGATACCATCCAATAGCCAGTGTGATCGGCACCCTATCCACCACCTTAAACATACATTTCCTCCTCCACCAATGCACAGTGGCAGCAGTGTGTGCCATCTATGAAATGCAGTGCATCAACTCACCAAGGTTCCTTCAACAGCACCTTCCAAACATGCAACCTCTACCACCGAGGACAACAGGTGCTTTGGAACACAACCACCCGCACGTTCCCCTCCAAGCCACACACCATCCCGACCTGGAACTCTACCGTTGTCCCTTCACTGTTACGGAGTCAAAATCCTGAAACTCCCTTCCTCGCAGTACTTGTGGGTGTTCCTAAAACACGTGGACTGCAGTTGTTCAAAAATCTGTCTCACCACCACTTTCTCAAGGACAATTGGGGATGGGCTACAACTTCTGGTCCAGCCAGCAACATTTGTATCCCATGAACAAATAAATAAAAGAATTAATAAAGAAACAACCAACAAAAGCTTTTGTTGGGGCAACATTGACTGCATTATTCAATTGCTACTAGTCTCAGCATGGGTTCCAGACAGCAAGCATCTGTGGTACACTGCCTGCTCACCCGGAGTCTTGCCAAGGAGACATCACAGCATATTTGTGCAACCCGCAAATGCATAGAGAACCTCTCCCGCAGTTAATAGGCCAGAATTTGCTGTTGCAGGGCAGTTAGCGGTGGCTGCTGTTAATGTGAGGTGCGAATAATGCAGTCAGTGTAACAGGGCATCTGGAACCTGAGTAAACTGAGTATCTTCTTAACCAATGAGATTTAAAGATTGGAAGTAAACATTGAAAAATTGAGAATTTGATGCATTAAAGGAGGGGGGCATAATTTAATGTCAAATCAAGCACAGAGAAAGTAGTGGAGGTAAAGAGATATTAAAATCAAGACAAAACAAAGAAAAGACTCAGAAAGGACAAGTAAGCACGAAAATCTAAAATTTTGCATCTTTAAAATCTCCTGAATAAAGTAAAACCTGGAGAAATGAGACTCCACACTTGTAATAGCTATTTCTCAGTTCCAGAGGTTGATTGATAGTTATTAACACTTCACACATTGATATTAAAGGTATTTATGCTTCTGATGAGAAGATTTTACTTTTTGTGGTAGTTTAATGAGAAAAATACAGCAAGTTGCTAATAAAATGGAAGGCAAAGCACAAGATTCTGTTTTTACAAGATGCTGTCTGAAACTAGATAGCAAACTTTGGACATCCACACTTAGCTATTCATCTGTTCCTCCCCTAAAATTGTTGTGCCATTCATCTCTACATAATAGAGAGCACTATTGGCCTTACTGCGACCTTAGCAGCAATTTTAAACATTAATTTATGGAATGTGGGAATCACTGACAAAGGCAGCATTAATTATCCATCTGTAATTTATCTTGCGAGGACAGTGGTGAACGTCAGTCCATGTGCTGAGGAAATCCCACAATGCTGTTTGAGTTCCATGATTTTGACTCATTGACAGTGATGGAATAGTGATGTATTTCTAAGCCACGATAATATGTGACTTGGAGCGGAACCTGCAGGTGGTGTTTTTTTTCTTTAATTTATTATTTCATGGGATGTGGGCATTGTTTGACTATGCCAGCATTTATTGCTCATCCTTAGTTACTCTTGGGAAGGTGGTGATGAGTTGCCTTCTTGAACAACTGCAGTCCATGTGTTATTGGTGCACCTGCAGTGCTGTTGGAAAACGAGTTCCAGGATTTTGAAATCACAACATTGAAGAAGCAGAGATATAGTTCCAAGTCAGGTTGGTATGTAGCTTGGAGGGGAACTTGCAGGTGGTGGTGTTCCCATGCATCTGCTGCCCTTGTCTTTCTAGGAGGTAGAGGATATGGAAGATGCTGAAGGAGCCCTGGTGAGTTGCTGCAGTACATCTGGTATATGGTACACATTGCTGCCATATGTCTGCTACCCTTGACATTCTTAATGATACACATGACCAGTTTAACAGGTGTTGTCAAAGAAGCCTGGAAAATTGCTACTGTGCGTGTTGTAGATGTAGGTACACCCTGTTGTCACTGTCTACCAATAATGGAGGGACTGATCGTTTGAGATGGTGAATGGGACGTCAATCAAGTCAGAAGCTTTATCCTGGATTATATCAAGTAGTTTGAGGTTCATTGAGTATTGAATCACACTTTTGACTTGTGCCTTGTAGATGTTGGAAAGATGATGAATCACTTCCTGCCGATTATCTAGTCTGAGCTGCTAATTAGGTTTCTGGTCAATGATAACCCCAGAATGTTGGCAGTAGGAGATTCAGAAATGGTAATATAGTTGAATGTGAAGTGGAGGCATTTGGGACTTCCTTCTTGTTGGAGATTATCATTGTCTGGCACTCTGTGTGGTGGGAATGTTACATTCCACTTATCAACCCAAGCCTGAATGTTGACCAGGTCTTGTTCCATAGTCTGAGCTAATATTTCAACGTATAGATTGTGTAGTGGCCCCACTCCCTAAAGATATAAATTGATGGATTCAGAATCACCTTTGCAGCAACTCCAATGATCCAGCCTAATCATTTTATTAATTAAATTTGGCACCACACCATTTCATTGGCTTTCAAACTGAAGCAGCACAAAATGACATTCACAGGGAATTGCTTAATTTCTCCAGACTTTCCTTGGGCCAATACTTTGGATTTAAATCATAAGTTTAGAATTGGTTTCCATTTTATGTCAACACTAAATTGACCACTTTATTTCACTCTGAAGCACCTCAAACTCGAAGATTAAATACAATTCTGAAGCTTTGTTTGCATGTTAAATGTTTATTTTTCCCCATGCTGAACCTTTGAAGTCAGCTTTTAACTAAAATGTTCAGAATTGCACACAATAGATGTTTGATGATATATACTCGAATCATTTTAAACGTTATCCAGCTGCATTTTATTTCAATGTTAGAATGAGCTTATATTTGGTTTTCCAAGATATTAAGCCTATTTGCTAAAATGCTGATCCAATTACAAAAGAAATCACTTTAAAAGTTAACCTTATTTGTAGAAAAAAAGCACATTACTGCAGATGCTGGAATCTGAAACAAAAGGAGAAAATGCTGGAAAATCTCAACAGGTCTGTTAGGAGATGCATTACAGATGTAAGGAATGCATCTGTAAGGAGAGAAAAGAGCTGACGTTTCTAGTCCAGATGATCCTTTGTCAAAGCTGACAGTAGGACATTTGTTCTTGAAATGTTTTTTTTTTCCAAACTCATTGCAATACAAAAGTCACCGTGGGTGGGATTTTATGGTTTCACTCGTCCTGAAACCGTAAAATCCCGCCCGAGGTCAATGGACCTTTCCATGTTCTACCCCTCGCCCGCTCTGATTCCTGTCGCGGGCGGGGTGGTAGAATTCCAGCCAATATTACGTTTGAACCAGGGCAGTGGTGGACAATGTTCAAATGCACATCAGGAACTAGTCAAATACATCATGAATAATTCGGAACAAAATAAACCAATAAGTTGTCATGGCCAAGAGACCTGTTCCAAAAAATACAGTTTCATTGTTTCATACATGAACACAGTCCAACCAGTAAACACAAAATCAATCGAAGAATAGATGCAGCAGATTACTAATGAAAGGAAATACTTTAGAAGATTTAGATCATATCTGTCACATTTGGTAGAATTTAAAAAAGTAACAAATGATTTAAAATGAGACCTTTTACTTTATGATGCCTATTTAAACTTTAGATGTACTATGATTTTATAATCATATTTTACACACTAAGAAAACAAAATACTGCTTTTGAGAGTCTGCATCCTCAACACATATCATAAAGGACATAGGTTATCGTTTATTGGGGCGGCACGGTAGCACAGTGGTTAGCACTGCTGCTTCACAGCTCCAGGGTCCCGGGTTCGATTCCCGGCTCGGGTCACTGTCTGTGCGGAGTTTGCACATTCTCCTCGTGTCTGCGTGGGTTTCCTCCGGGTGCTCCGGTTTCCTCCCACAGTCCAAAGATGTGCGGGTTAGGTTGATTGGCCAGGTTAAAAAAAAAATTGCCCCTTAGAGTCCTGGGATGTATAGGTTAGAGGGATTAGTGGGTAAAATATGTGGGGGTAGGGCCTGGATGGGATTGTGGTCGGTGCAGACTCGATGGGCCGAATGGCCTCCTTCTGCAATAGGGTTTCTATGATTCTATGATTAAAGTGAATTGGAAATAAACAGCAAACAATAGATGGCAAATGCTTTTCGCTCTTCAACTTATCCAGTACAATTAACAAATTACTAACTCCCATACTGGCTCGTTTCAAATTGGACCTTGTTTTAAAGGCTGAAGTGAAGTTATTTTGCAAAAGATGAGCAGGAACATAGTAACGTATTTATATATTTACAGCAAACATCATTTCACTTTGCACCTCAAATGCACAAAAGAAAAAGGCTGCACTCATTAAAACTAAGCTAATTCCTCATAAATAACTTCTCAATTATAGTGTCTCTAGTCCTCATATAATTTTGAACAATGTGGGAACCTAATTAATCTAAGCTGTAAACTATGAATACAAACTGATTGTCCTCTCACAATTTTCGAGCTGAATAGTTCCTCCTCGGAGATTTTCCAACAATTTGTTTTTGTTGGCTCAGGGCAGCTCCTTTACATCTCAGAAAATAATCACTGGTATTTCTTAGATTTTGAATATTCCACTGCTCAAATTTAAAAATCTCATAGAAATCAAACCAAACACAGCTTTGTTTAAGTTTCAATTATTCCTTTCTGCAGGTGGAGGCAATTCGGCCCATCGGGTCTGCACCAACCACAATCCCACCCAGGCCCTATTCCCGTAAGCTCTCATATTTATCCTGCTAATCCCCCTGACATGAGGGTTAATTTAGCATGGCCAATCAACTTAACACATAAATCTTTGGACTGTGGGAGGAAATTGGAGCACCCGGAGGAAACCCACACAGACACAAAGAGAATATGCAAACTCCACACACACACATTGACGCGAGGCCAGAACTGAACCCATGTCCCTGGCGCTGTGAGGCAGCAGTGCTAACCACTGTGCCACTGTTTGCTGTTAAATTCTTTCAGTAGAACGTTTATTGAGTTATTCTAATCTGCTGATTACTTACACCATTGTGGAATTTTACCACCTCGTCTGCCTGAGCCTCGTAAGATCCAGCCCGAGGCCAACAGAGAATGCTGTTTTGCAAGCCTTGCCCGCCCCGATTCTGAGGCGGGCGAGGCGGTAAAATTCCAGCTCATTTCTCCAGGACTGTTGTTGATTTCCTGATGGGGTTGCAGCAAGAGGTTGGGGGAATTGTCACAGAAATTTAAGGTGCTTATGTCTTTAAACAGCCATAACCCGAACCCTAATGCAGAATCACCAAACCAAACCTAGGAAAATATTTCATTATTGGCACATAAGGTTGGAGTAAACTCATGGACAAAAAAATCTCCAATACATTCGGCACATCCAAGCACTTCATAAGACCAGTGCAATGCAGTGATGCTGATGCCCTCCAAGTGGACGGAGATTTGTGATTTATTTTTCTTTCCACACAAGACAGAACGTGCAATGAAGTGAAGTGAAGTCAGTGTCACAGAAAGTGATTTCATTTGAACACAAAGAGTTCCATATTTTCCATCTGGCACCTCTATTCAAAACTTTCCCATTGTCTTGATAAGTCATTTGTACATTAATATAGCCCTACGTCATTGCTGGCATATGATGATTCAACACTTCAATGCTTCGTTCAAACAAACTTGTATGAAAGGTGTACTACATGAAGATGAAAAGTTGGAGGTGATGTGTAAGTGCTTATAAAAAATAAAACCATATCTCCAGAATTGCATGACAAGTTGGGTGAATATATTTCATTGTGAGGCAGAAATGAGTGCACTGTTAAAACTGCTGAACTTCCACAACAATTTAGTCCTGACTTCTGTCAGCTGATACCAAAGCCTTTCTCTAAAACAGCAGCATTTACCTTCTTTTTAATTAGCATGCATCCAAACTCTAAAGTTCAACATTTGCAATCACTTAGAACAATTAATGTTGGCTCAGTTCAATGTAAACTCAAAATTCTGAAAACAGAATACAATATAAACTGTAATCATAACTTGAAACACATCAGCTCATTTCCTTTTGGGGTCTCTGTAACATACAGTACATTCCATTCCCATAGTAAGATGTCTCCTCTTGGCCATCTGTGAATCATCTCAGGAGAAGATTCTCAAAAGAAAACATGTGAACTAACTGTTCTCATTCAGTTTGAAAGATGCTTTCAATTAACTTTAAAACTGTTGTTAGTCCCCAGTCAGCAACTGGAGCACTCTCGATGTATCTGGAAATGAAAGTAATCTGATGCTGGGAAATATGCGAGATTTTGATTGTACTGTGGTTCAGCAACACAGCCACTAATTTCCCCACAGAGCCTAGAAAACCTGCATTGGCTTTCACTTTGTGGCAAGTAATTGTTGAATAATCCTTGGCTAAATATTTAACACGTCTCGCATGGCAGTATCTCGATTAAGTAGGAGTTGACCAAAATGGGTCTCAGCAGAATAGATCTGAAGTTTGCGCTTACATTTTCAATTGTGGCTCCTTCACCAAAGTTCCATGTGTTTTTATTTATCTTAAGTGACTATGTCACTGGTTATTAGAAGAGAGTTCCAAATCAAATATGGAATGGGACCAATTCAGGAAAAATCTGAATGCTGGCCCAAGTCAGTTGACATAAATTTGGATAACCTGTCATCATATGCTCATGGAAGAGTTGTCAGGGGGAAGGGTAGTGGCAGAGTAACAGTTTTAGTAAAGTATTCTGCATCCATGTATTTTATGAGTGGAGTTTATTTTAATCAGTATAAAGAGTAAACACAGAATTGGTTTAGTAGTTTGTAAGATGTATTACACGTTGTCAAACAGTGTATACAAGCAGAAGCAATAATATATTATAATATATTGGATACACTAATTTGATTGTCAACAGAACCAGTCCATGTATAGTTAGTTACTGGTCAGTTTGAGGAAAGCAAGATGGATAAGGGAATGGAGAGGGGAGTGCTGAGAAGAGGTAGCGAAGTGGAAAAGAAGAGGAAAGGAAGGATTAATACATTTTTGTGAACCAAGGATATTCTGGAATATAGAACAAGCCAAATATATGGGTCCCAAAGAACAAAGAACAGTACAGCACAGGAAACAGGCCCTTCGACCCTCCAAGCCTGTGCCGCTCCCTGGTCCAACTAGACCAATCGTTTGTATCCCTCCATTCCCAGGCTGCTCATGTGACTATCCAGGTAAGTCTTAAACGATGTCAGCGTGCCTGCCTCCACCACCCTACTTGGCAGCGCATTCCAGGCCCCCACCACCCTCTGTGTAAAAAACGTCCCTCTGATATCGGAGTTATACTTCGCCCCTCTCAGCTTGAGCCCGTGACCCCTCGTGATCGTCACCTCCAACCTGGGAAAAAGCTTCCCACTGTTCACCCTATCTATACCCTTCATAATCTTGTACACCTCTATTAGATCTCCCCTCATTCTCCGTCTTTCCAAGGAGAACAACCCCAGTCTACCCAATCTCTCCTCATAGCTAAGACCCTCTATACCAGGCAACATCCTGGTAAACCTTCTCTGCACTCTCTCCAACGCCTCCACGTCCTTCTGGTAGTGCGGCGACCAGAACTGGACGCAGTACTCCAAATGTGGCCTAACCAGCGTTCTATACAGCTGCATCATCAGATTCCAGCTTTTATACGCTATACCCCATCCTATAAAGGCAAGCATAACATATGCCTTCTTCACCACCTTCTCCACCTGTGTTGCCACCTTCAAGGATTTGTGGACTTGCACACCTAGGTCCCTCTGTGTTTCTATACTCCTGATGACTCTGCCATTTATTGTATAACTCCTCCCTACAGGTAAAGGGTCCCGATTCTCCCGTTTTGAAACTAGGTGCTCCCGCCGGAGGGAAAGCGGGAATGATTTACGATTCCGCTGGCAGCGGTATTCACAAGCCACCCTGTCTATTCAAATGGGCGAGCCCATTCCCTACATGAAACATGCGGACCCTCTGACTCCAGTGGCAGCTGATTCCCTGGAGTTGGGAATCACCTGAATGAGCACCAAGTGGCAGCAGCTTAACACTGTTCCCTGCACAACGACATTCACATCACCAGGGGTTTTCAAAAGCTAACCCATGTCATCTCTCTTCTAAAATCACCAACACATAGAGCCCTAGAGGAATTCCTTCAGCTACATCCTCCGGATTCAATGGAAGGGCCATTGAATAAGTTCTATAGTGTCCTTCTTGAAGCCAGGTTCACAAGCATTCAGACAAAATTCCTGCAAAATCAACTTTGATGGTCAAAGATTGTCTGCTGTTCTCCCCGCAAGACCAGGTCCTGTTCTTTCAACTCTCAAATGGCCAATACTCCAGAGGAAGACAAAGAAAATGCTTCAAATATACTCTGAAGCTTGCTTCGAAGTGGGATGAACCCTAATGACTCGGAGTTGCTTGATACCATTTAACATGGCAACAACTTGTCCATCAAGCTGCATCGTACTTTGCGTTCCAGCATTTAAAGAAGAGCCAGAGCAGTGACAGAGAATGAAAGAAAATTCCGTACTGCAGACCCGGCTACCTCGTGCGATGTCCTGCTCCTTGTGTCTGAGAACCGGACTGCGCAGTCAAATGAAGGCCTATTGCAGAAACCCGTGGCCTGAGGAGATGTCATCCTTGAATCACAGGAAAGCTACTGCCAATGATTCTTAATGTTGAAGACGCCATGGGTGAAACAGGTAAAGGTAAAGTGGTCATTGTCCCAGATGACCAGAGGTGCTCTCCCCATTGAGGGGGAAGAATTGACTGGTGGTGATTTAACCTGAAGATCACCGCACCTCAGGCAAGTGGAAAGGTTGAGAAGGCAGGAATCACTAACCAACTATCCAGCCAACTGAGCTAAACCGACCCCCATGCAAGGTGAAGCAGGAACTGCAGGTACTTTAGTAGACTACACAATGAAAACATGAATTGAAAGATGTGCCTCATGATAAATTTAATCTATGAGTTTAGACTTGGTTACATTTGGCAGTTTACACATTATTTGTGTGCTTTCATAAAAACATTTGTCAAATAATGTTACATTAACAAAAGTACAAAAGACAGCGGCATTTAAATTTCACACAAATGGTAATTTCTACTATGACAAATCAGCTTGAGATCAAAGCCATTCATGTTAATTAAATATGGATTAGCTATACGGTATTGTGCACTCAAACAGAATATATTGCTTTTTCAGCAGAAATATATTTGATGTTGTGCTTAAAGTTACCAGTCACTAATAACAAATAACTTTCCATCATTCAAATGTAACAAGAAAAAATCTGAACTAATAAACAAAACATTTTAATTTTAAAACTTTGTTGCATTTCAGTTTATGCAAAGAGAAATACGCTTAGTTGGGAGAAAAAAAATGGATGTTGTGACACACTTCCCAAATTTCTTATTTCAGTCTTTTGAGAAAAGGCAGATTGTTCTGAAAGGAATAGTGTGGATTTGAAGCCCAGTTCAGAGGTTTGTTTTGACATGAAGAAGCTGACACCCACTAACTGCAATCCAGAAACTAGTTTCATAATACGGGATGGAATTCTCCCATCTGGGACTATGGCCCGTAGCGGGGTGGGGATGTTTCCCGCTGTGGGGTCTGACGGGAAACCAAGCCATATCTTCCTGCTCCGGCCTCAGTCATTATGCATCAAATGGGGTGAAGTGCCATATTCTCTGGCGGGGTAGGCTTGATTGTGCACATCCTGCCTTCATTTCCATGTATCATATTCAAAAGGTGTCCAACATCACTGGCCCATCACTGAATGAAAGGCAGAGGCTGGAAGATGGACCTCCTGACAACACTGAAGCTGGAAGACAATCTGACAGATGCTCCTCCTCCCACTGCTCAGTGTTCCAGGGTTGCTGGCAGCCTTTATTTGAATCCCATGGCAGGATGATAATCAGTCTCATGCCGGCCACCAACGGGTTTCCTGATATGCCATGTACCAGCAGGAAGATCAAGGGAAATTCATTCCAGCATAAAACTGATTTTTAGGCCTCCTGCTGAATTTTCCCTACTCACCTTTGAACCTGCAGTAAGGGCATGGGAAAATTCCACAAATATGTATAATTCTATAACTAGTTAGCAGGTCCTTCAGCAAGACTAAGATTGTCAACACACTCCAAAATATTCTATTAGTGTTATCCCCCACCTTTCCTAATCTCAAGATTCATGGTTCAAACACAAGTTGGGGGGGGGGGGGGGGGGCGATTCTCCCAGCCCGCTGCGCTGCCTTTGTAGTGCAGCAGGCCGGGAGACTCGAGCTGAGGCCATTTCACGGGCACCCGCTGGGCGCTACTGCCTCTGAGAGTCTCCAGCTGCTGGATTTCCAGCACTATCTGGGCATAGGGCATTGTCAAAAGGGGAGGGCCTAATGCCGGCGGGGCCTAATGGGGAGAAATCGGTTGGGATGGGGGGGTCCCTGATGCACCTCAATGAGCACCCGGAAACAAGGCTTTAGAACTGAAGGCTTTAATACATTAACAATGAAACTACTAACACAAATTCACCCGTTCAGACTGAAGGGGTCCTGCCGGAGCAGGGGGTCTTATACCCTGCCACCGGAGGCGGGACCCCACTGGAGTGTGCCATGATAACACCCAGGACAGGTAAACACCCTATCCCAACAACATAGTACAACCCCCATAACAACAACACCCTAGCCCAACAGTAATACAATAACAACCCCAGTGGTGAACCAACGATGGTTCACCACATTCACCCCTCCTTTAGGAACCAAAGGTGGCGGGGTGGATGAAAACAGACAATGACAAAAAAAATAACAGGATTCACAAGTCCAGACGGTCTGGAGGACCACACCGACGCTGCGATCTTCTCAACACCGGTTGCGAAACCGGAGCAGGTGCTTGCGGTGGCTCTCTCAAAACAACATCTGGCTGTCCCCTCAAAGACTCCCGGGCCGGCCGGCCCTGATGAGGCGATGGTGTAGGGGATCCTGGAACGTTTGGTGGTGGTGGTGGTGGTGATGATGGTGGCGCCGATCTCCGAGTCTCAGGCAAGCTGTACATGGGAGTAAAAGTGTTATGCACTGGTCCCGGTGCTGACCGCGCCACGTCTGGGGAAGTAATGAGGAGTAGTGGATCTGTGACTGGGGGAATAGGAGCGACAGGAGTTGCTACGTCCCCTGCGGGCGCCAGGTCTCTAATGGAGACAGTGTCCTCTCGCCCGTCAGGATATGCCACATAGGCATACTGAGGGTTGGCGTGGAGGAGTTGGACCGATTCGACCAAGGGGTCGGACTTGCGAGCCCTCACATGGCGCCGCAGAAGGACGGGTCCTGGGTACGTCAACCAGGCTGGCAATGAGGTCCCCGAGGACGACTTCCGAGGGAATGAGAACATCCTCTCGTGGGGAGTAGCATTGGTTGCCGTACACAGGAGGGAGCGGATAGAATGGAGCGCAGTTGGAAGGACCTCCTGCCACCGGGAGACTGGAAGGCCCTTGGATTTCAGTGCCAGTAGGACAGCCTTCCAGACTGTAGCATTCTCCCTTTCCACCTGTCCGTTACCCCTAGGGTTGTAGCTCGTGGTTCTACTAGAGGCAATCCCGAATGAGAGCAGGAATTGCCTCAAGTCGTTGCTCATGAACGACGAGCCCCTGTCGCTATGAATATAGCAGGGGTACCCGAACAGGGTAAAAAGCTCACTGAATGCCTTGATGACGGTGGCAGTCGACGTGTCCGCACAGGGGAAAACAAACGGAAACCGGGAAAATTCGTCTATTATGTTAAGAAAATAGACATTCCGATCCGTTGAGGGAAGGGGGCCCTTAAAATCTACACTCAGCCTCTCAAAAGGGCGAGTGGCCTTGACCAAATGTGCCCGGTCTGGTCGATAAAAGTGTGGTTTGCATTCTGCGCAAATCCGACAACTTCTAGTAACTGACCTGACCTCCTCCACCGAGTAGGGTAGGTTGCGGGCTTTTATGAAGTGGTAGAGTCTGGTGACTCCAGGATGACACAGATCATTGTGGAGAGCCTTCAAGCGGTCCTCCTGCATGATGGCGCATGTTCCGCGCGAGAGGGCATCCGAGGGCTCATTGAGCTTCCCTGGACGATACATAATATCGTAATTATAGGTGGAGAGCTCAATTCTCCACCGCAAGATCTTATCGTTCTTGATCTTGCCCCTCTGCGTGTTACTGAACATAAACGCCACGGATCGTTGATCCGTGATCAGGGTGAACCGCTTACCTGCCAGGTAATGGCGCCAGTGTCTGACTGCCTCCACAATGGCCTGAGCCTCCTTTTCCACCGCTGAGTGCCGAATCTCTGGGCCTTGAAGGGTGCGGGAAAAAAACGCGACAGGCCTGCCTGCCTGGTTTAGTGTGGCGGCTAGGGCGAAGTCCGATGCATCACTCTCCACCTGGAAAGGGATGGATTCATCCACCGCGTGCATCGTGGCTTTCGAGATGTCGCTTTTCAAAACCTTGAAGGCCAATTGGGCCTCCGGCGTAAGTGGGAAGGTCGTGGACTTAATGAGCGGACGAGCTTTGTCCGCGTAGTTGGGGACCCACTGTGCATAATACGAAAAGAACCCGAGGCATCTCCTCAGTGCTTTCGTGCTAGCGGGCAAGGGAAGTTCAGTGAGTGGGCGCATACGGTCTGGATCAGGGCCAATGACCCCGTTTTCCACCACGTATCCGAGGATGGCTAACCTATGCGTACGGAATACGCACTTCTCCCTGTTATAGGTCAGATTCAGGCGAGATGCAGTGCGTAGAAAGTGTTGGAGATTCGTGTCGTGGTCCTGCTGGTCATGGCCGCAGATGGTGACGTTATCCAGGTACGGGAAGGTAGCCCGCAACCCGTTCTGGTCCACCATTCGGTCCATAGCACGCTGGAAGACCGAGACCCCATTGGTGACACCAAATGGAACCCTGAGGAATTGGTATAGACGACCATCCGCCTCAAAAGCCGTATATTGTCGGTCCTCTGGGCGGATGGGGAGTTGATGGTAGGCGGACTTAAGGTCTATGGTAGAAAACACTCGGTACTGCGCAATCTGATTGACCATATCAGAAATGCGCGGGAGAGGATACGCATCCAGCTGCGTGTATCTATTAATGGTCTGACTATAGTCGATGACCATCCGAGGTTTGTTCCCGCTTTTGACTACCACGACCTGCGCTCTCCACGGACTAGCACTGGCCTGTATGATCCCTTCCTTGAGGAGCCGCTGAACCTCAGATCTAATAAAGATCCGGTCCTCAGCGCTGTAACGCCTACTTTTAGTAGCGATGGGCTTGCAGCCAGGTACCAGATTTTTAAAAAGGGATGGTGTCGTGATCTTCAGGGTGGATAGATTGCACGCGGGGCGCTTTGGGCAATTTGGAGGCTGCGGCTGGTTCCCTACTGCCAGTGAAGGGAGTGGCCCACCGTACTGTAGGATCACACTCCTCATGTGGGCCATAAAGTTTAGTCCGAGGAGAATTGGCGCGCAAAGGTGAGGTAGCACAAGGAGCCTGTATTGCTCGTAAACTGTGCCCTGTACCTCAAGAGTTACCATACATTGTCCTTGGATCGGTACAGACCGGGACTGTGATGCCATGGAAATTGTCTGTTTGGCAGGGAGAACCCGGAGTCCACACCTTTTAGCAGTTTCAGGGTGTATGAAACTTTCGGTGCTCCCACTGTCAAACAGACAATTTACAGTTCTGCCACTAACCTTTACCTCCATCATGGAATGTTCCAGTCTGTAATGCCTGGTCTGATCCAGAGAGATCGACGCCACCGTTGGCCCCTGGGTGTCACTGCATGCTGCCGATGTGGATGCTGAGGACCCCTGCTGGTCGCTGCTGCATGCTGCCGATGTGGATGCTGAGGACCCCTGCTGGTCGCTCCTAGTCGTCGTGGACCATGATGGCCGCCCCCATGAATCGCATGTGGCCGAGGGCTCCAAGCGCAGCGACTCCTGGTGGTCTTCCTCCTCCTCTGTCTGCCACGATGGCGCCGTCCTGAGATCGCACGTGGTCGGACCTCGTGGGTACTGCAGCGCCGAAAGAGATGGTCTCCGTTCTGGAGGGTTACAAGCTGCACTGCCGTTTTTAGGTTTGGACCTGCAGACTTTGCCGTAGTGGCCTTTTTTACCGCACTGGCTGCAGATTGCCGTTCTTGCCGGACACTGTTGCCGTGGATGCTTGGCCCCACCGCAAAAATAGCATCGCTGGCCACCTGGAGCTGCCGCCGTCGTCGAATCGATCTGGGAGCGCGGGTTCGCGGGGCGAGGAGGGAGCAGAGCTTGCTCCAACCACGTTGACTGCACGTGGTCCTCGGGGTACAGCGCCAAGCTCTTCGACGCCGCCTCCAACCTCACGGCCATCCCCATTGCCTGGGTCAAGTTGAGTTTCCCCTTTTCTAATAATTTAAGTCTGATGTACGAGGACCCTACCCCTGCTACGAACGCGTCTCGGGCGAGGTCTTGCATGTACTGCTCGGCGGAGACATCCTTACAGTCACAACCCCTGGCAAGCTGCAGGAGTTCATTGGCGTAGTCTTCTATGGTCTCGCCCGACTGCCGACGTCGTGTAGCGAGGAGATAACGAGCGTGAATCTCGTTGGGTGGCGTAATGTACCTATTCTTTAGGAGCTCGACGGCACCCTGGTAAGTGGAAGCTGCACGAATGGCTAGGTAAATCGTGTCGCTTACCCTTGCGTGGAGGACCTGGAGTCTATCACTGTCTGTACTGATAGCTACCGAGGCTGCCAGGTAGTCCTCGAAGCACTTCCACCAATGTTCGAACGTGTTAGCTGCACCGACCGCACGTGGGTCCAGTGTCAGACGATCCGGTTTTAGGATCTGTTCCATATTCTCAGTTAATGTATTAAATTGATGCACCTCAATGAGCACCCGGAAACAAGGCTTTAGAACTGAAGGCTTTAATACATTAACAATGAAACTACTAACACAAATTCACCCGTTCAGACTGAAGGGGTCCTGCCGGAGCAGGGGGTCTTATACCCTGCCACCGGAGGCGGGACCCCACTGGAGTGTGCCATGATAACACCCAGGACAGGTAAACACCCTATCCCAACAACATAGTACAACCCCCATAACAACAACACCCTAGCCCAACAGTAATACAATAACAACCCCAGTGGTGAACCAATGATGGTTCACCACAGTCCCGCTGCAACTCTGCATTTGGGATGCAAGGGCACGGCACCACACAACCCTGCCACAGCAACCTCTGCAAGACGTGCCGGATCATCGACACGGATGCCATCATCTCACGCGAGAACACCATCCACCAGTTACACGGAACATACTCTTGCAACTTGGCCAACATTGTCTACCTGATACGCTGCAGGAAAGGATGTCCCAAGGCATGGTACATTGGGGAAACCATGCAGACGCTACGACAACGAATGAATGAACACCGCTCGACAATCACCAGGCAACACTGTTCTCTTCCTGTTGGGGAGCACTTCAGCGGTCACGGGCATTCGACCTCTGATCTTCGGGTAAGCCTTCTCCAAGGCGGCCTTCACGACACACGACAGCGCAGAGTCGCTGAGCAGAGACTGATAGCCAGGTTCCGCACACATGAGGACGGCCTCAACCAGGAAACTGGGTTCATGTCACACTATCTGTAACCCCCACAACCTGCGTGGATGTGCAAAATTTCACTGGCTGTCCTGTCTGGAGACAATACACGTCTCTTTAACCTGTGCTTAATGCTCCCTCCACTCACATTGTCTGTACCTTTAGGACTTGATTAGCTGTAAAGACTCACATTCCAATCATTATTCATGTAAATTGAGTTTGTGTCTTTGTGCCCTGTTTGTAATCCGAACTCCCACCCACCTGACGAAGGGACAGCCTGTTCCGAAAGCTAGTGGCTTTTGCTACCAAATAAACCTGTTGGACTTTAACCTGGTGTTGTTAGATTTCTTACTTTGGGATGAGTGACAGGGAGGGAGGGCAGCAATCAGGGTTGGGCATCGGGGTGGGGTTTAGCCTTCTTGAGGGGGCAGGGTCGGATCTGCAAGGTCATGGTCAGGACTTCAGTGGGGGGGGGGGGGGGGCTCAGCGATCAGGCCATGGTGGGGTGGGGGTGGGGGGTGCACGGCTTGCAATGTGGGGGTCGTGGGGCTGGCCAGCGATTGGGAGACTGATTTCTGGCACGGAGCTGCATATATTATGGCAATGCTCATTACCATATATTTTAAATAACATTAGTGGGCCCAGAACCGAAATCTCCGGGCCTGCTAGTGTCTCCCCAGCCTCGCCAAGAGTATTTCACTCCAGCGGGGTTTAGTATAGCTCCCCACTTGCGGGGAACTGGCAGCCCAGCCCCACTGAAGTGAAGGGGAGGCAATCAAGGCCCCCCAGAGGGTCAGGCACCAGGGGCGTGCCTCGGGCATTGCCAGCCTGGCAGTGCCAGCCCGGACCCCTTGGCAATGTCATTGGGGCAAAGTGCCAATGCCGGGGAGGCATCTTGGCACCAACCACCGGACATAGGACAGTGTCAAAAGGGTGGGGCAGGGCCTAATGGGGGGTAAATCGGTTGGGGTGGGGGTCCCCCTGCAACTCTGCATTTGAGGTGAGTGACAGAGAATGAGGTCAGCAATCAGGGCTGGGCATCAGGGTGGGAGTGGGGTTTAGCCTTCTTGAGGGGGCAGGGTCAGGGTCGGGACTTCGGGGGGGTCAGCGATCAGGCCATGGCCGGGGGGGGGGTTGCACGACTGGCGATGTGGGGGTCGTGGGGCTGACCAGTAATCGAACTGGTCAGCGATTGGGAGGCTGGCGATACGGGGCGCTGACAGATCGCGCATGCGCAGTGGCCCGCTCAGCGCTATGTTGCCAACCACACCAGGTAGTGCACTCTGCAATGCACAGAGCGTGGGAGATTCAATTTGAAACTTCCGCTGAAAAAAACCAGCGTGATTTACTCCAGTTTTTACACAAATTCGACACGAGAATCACCCCCCTCACATCCATCCAAAGCTGAAACAGGTCTTAACTCCAATGCACCGTGATATCTATTTTATTAGTGAAAGCTCTTTGGGTTAGAATTAAATTATATTCATCTTGTACATACTAAAACCGCTTTGTATTAATACAAAAGAAGCATATGACTACATTCTCAATCTCTCAATGTATTTACGTTAAGTATGTGTCAAAGCAATGATAAATAACAAAAGGAAATCATGGACCTTGTGTACAAAGGGAAACCAAATGCCACATTCTGCTTAATAAACTCATTCTGCTTCAAGTTTTTGACAATGCCCATGTCCTTGGAAATCATTCGACTGGTATTTACACTTAAGCATCACAAGATAATCTCCCTCCATTAGATTATCTGGTCCCATCAGTGTGCTCTCACACTGACATCAATCAAGACAGGTTTCCCAGTGTATGCAACCGACAAGCAGAACCTGCCAGAGGAGCTCAGGTGAGTGCATTGCTCGGGGGGAGGGAGGGACATGCCCAGGCACTGCCCCCTAGCACTACCTGTGCACTGTCCAAGTGCCAGGGGACAGTAGCGGGGCAATGCTGGGAGTTTTTCCATGGAGGGGTGTTCTGTGGGAGTGTTGTGACAAGGGTGTTCCATGGGGAATGTGCTGCATGAAGGGGTTGTTCCGTGGGGGGGTTAGGGGTGTTCCATGGGGAATGTGTTGCATGGAGGGGTGGTTCCCTGGGGGTTGTCTTGCGTGAGGGTGGGGTGGGGGGGGGGGGGGGGGGTGGAGACTGATGTTCTGTGGGTAGGGTGGGGTGAGGGAGGATACTCTGTGGGAAATGTGTTATAAGGGCTGTTTCATGGGAGGTGAGGGGGCATTGTTTGTTGGGGGAAGGGGCTTCTATTTTTAATTTTTGTTTTGAAGCGTCCTTTAAAACCCGAGTTGCTGTCTGTATGGGCTCTGACCTGTTCCTTCATTTTTGTTGACTATTAGCTGAACGATACAGCAGAGAAAGCCGCCACTAGGGCTGGCGGCTTTATCGCCATTTTCCTGCCCGCTGCACCACTCTGCCAGAAAATGGGCATATCCCCTCAAAGGTTTTTCATTAATTCTGGATTGCTTCTTTTAAAATGCCATCATTTGGAGAAATTCAGAATTCAGATCACAATTGTCTTGCAATCGAATGCTCTTCCACATTGGATATTTCTGGACATTTTTACAGTGAAAAAATAATCCTCATTGAACATCTCCACTCATTTGGGGCCGCTCAGATATTCATCCCCTTCCCAACACTGACAAATATGAACAGCATAATACCAACTCAGAGAAACTCTGATGTGAATCATGTCCTCAAAACACAAGGGCAGGGAATTGTGTTTCCCGTATAACTATTCCTGTCCACATTTGTAATATTATCTGCAAGCTTTTAAGCTTTAATATTTAGACTTTCTCAAATATGAAATCTATGCAATGAATAAAGTGTTAGATGTTGATGACATATTTTTCTCACTCTCTGATGAAGTTGAATTGTTTACATTTTCAGAGTGATCCAGCACATCATCATTTTAAAATTGTCCAAATATCCAGGCAGTGAAAGCAGGCCCAGAGTGGGTGCTGTGCTCATAAGGCACAAATGTTTGAAAAACTGGTGTTAGCAGCTATTTTGGTCTCCATTGATTATTATAATTTGGACTTGTCTCGAGGTGCTAAAACTGGAACACCAGCAAATTAATGACTGAATCGCAAATTAGAAGTCATTTTCATGGAACAGTACATGTGCGCTCCATCAGCCAACTTACACTGAAGGTGTGAAGTATGCTGTGACACAGCAGCCTGTTTCTAGATCGCTGAGGGACTGAGTTAGAGACTAAAAAGGTTCTCAGGCTCAACACTAACTCCTAGTGAAGGAGGTCCAGAGAAACAGAGATGTCACACAATCGCAGGGAGGAAGGTGCTCCCTTGCAGTCCCTATCTCTACTGCTGATGGTGTTCTGCTGGCATCATGTCCTTTTTCCATTTATCTTGGTAATAAACCATTAGTGACTTAGATGTTATAAATGAAAAATAGAAAAACGTTAAAGCTTAAAAGATACTATATCAGAATAGGCAAAGCATTCTCAACAAAACAGATGAATTAATGGCACAAATTGAAATAAGTGGTTTTAACCAAAATTAGGAATTAAATATTCAAAGCTACTTGACTTCTAAAAGAGAAAGGAAAAATGGAAAATGAAGAGAGGTAGCCCGATAATAAAGGATGGGATGAATACAGTGAAGAGAATGGATCCAAGCTTGGAAAATCAAGACGTTGATTCAGTTTAGGTGCACAACATGGAGCAGAAAACACTGGTGTGATTAACCTATATCAGTAACTATATACTAACTAATAGTACTTTGACATGGCAGGCAGAGTATAAATCTGGAAATAAGAGGTGCATGTAACAAAGCTAGTAAAGTAACCAGGGAAGACTTTAACCTTCACATACGCACAGCAAACCAAATTTGTAGTAATAACATGGAGGACAGATTCATTGAACGGAAAAACAACAGTTTCCTAGATCACTATGTTGATGAATTATCAAGGGAACAGGTTATTTCAGATTGACTATTGTATGATGAGTCCGCGATTAGTAATAACTTTGTGGAAAGAAACCTCCAGGGAGGGGTGATCACTCAAGTTTGAAAGTGATTTAGTCAAGTTCAAAACTATGGCACAAAGCACATTATAAACGTGTGAGAGGAACATGTCCATGCATTGCGCCTTTTTCAATTAAATGAAAGCTTGGGGGATAGTCATTCTCTGCTTCATTCCTCATGGCAATGCCTTAACCAGAGTTAACTTGACAGGTTTGAATTTAAACAAAAACTTGACATGTAATTGTTCTATTGCATTCTCCACAGCTTCTATTTGCAACCAATCAGCTCCCTTTTTTCATTCAGTATAAATTGCTGTTCCCTTTGAGATTTGGAAATTTTGGAGGCGATTCTTCCACCCCGCCACGCTAATTTTCTAGCGCAGCAGGGGAGGAGAATTTTGCGGCAGGCCATGTGCAGGATTCGCGCATGCGTTCCCGCCGTGATCACATCTCTCAGCGATGGATTTCCGGCGCCATCAGAACTACGCTGGAAACTGGTGGGAAGGCCAGGTAAATAATTTTAATCTTATTTAAATCCAATTTGAACGTAATCAGTGGGCCCAGGACTGAATTCTCCGGGCCTGCTAGCCTCTTCCACCCCGCCAGAGTGTTTCACTCTAGCAGGGTTTACAGTGGGTCCCCACTTTTGACGCTGCTGGAGTGAAAGGGGGGGGGCAATCGGGGCTCCCCAGGGGGTTGGGCGATGGAGCGGGGGGGGTTGCGTCTCCAGAGCCTGTGCCCCTTGGCACTGCCCAAGGAGCAAAATGCCCATGCCTGGGGACACCTTGGCACTTCCCACCAGGCATGGGGCAGTGCCAAGGGGGCAGGGCCTTTTGGGGAAGGCCTGATAAGATGTCCCGCTGCCACTCTGCCATTAGGATCGATGGAGGCAGGAAGGAGGTCAGAGATTGGGGCGGGCTGGGGGGGGCGATCAGCCGGGGTGGAGGGTATCATCGCTGGGGGAGGGGCTGGAGATCGCGATAGGCCTGATAGTTCAGGCCACTTTGGATGCACAGAGGCCCACTGGTTTCAGCCTCCCGAGTGGGAATAGGCCCTGCCCCCTGAAATCTAATGATGTTCATGCTGGTGCCCTCTGTAGTGCAGAGTGTGGGAGATTCTAGTGTGAACTCCCACTGAAAAAAACAGCGTGAATTACTCCAGTTTTCCTGTGAATTCGACACTTAAATTTTTTTTGGGTGAATTCCGAACTTTATGTTTGTCCTGTTGAATGCAAAATGAAAAGCTTCAACAGCATGTCTCTTATTTCAGCAATACTAAAGAATGAGAGGTGAGTTTATAAAGTTAGATTATGAAGCTAGATTAAAAAGATATGATAGCAGATATTAAGAGCAAATACTTAAAAGATTTAATTCAGAATTCACAATGAATATGTACTCCTCCAAGAATAAAAAGCCTGTGGGAACAATGATCTAACTGTAGTTAATGAGAAATTAACAATAATATTCGATTAAAAGAAGACACTTATGAATAATAAATCTGGAAATTTGAGAGAGTTTAGAATTCAACAAGGGACAATCAGAAAATTGATAACAAAAGAGAAAATAGGGTATGAGGGTAAACTAAGAACAGATTACAAAAGCTTCTGTAGGTATGTAAATAGGAAGAGATTAGCAAAGCAAACATTGGCTCCTCAGACACATTATAATGGGATATAAGCAGATAACAACGATATTAAACAAATACATTGCATCACTCTTCATATATAAGACACAAAAGGCAATCCAGAAGTAATGGGGAACTAAGAATTTTGTGAAAATAAAGAACTTAAATAAATTAGTAAAGAAATAGTAACAAGCATAGTGTAGTGATAGCTGATGCATTGGTTTTGATTTAGAAACATAGAAACAGAAAAACTACAGTCCACAAAGTTGTGCCGAACATGTCCCTACCTTAGCAATTACTAGGCTTTCCTATAACCCCCTATCTTACTAAGTTCCATGTACTTATCCAAAAGTCTCTTAAAAGACCCTATCGAATCCGCCTCCACCACCGTTGCTGGCAGCCCATTCCACGCACCCACCATCGTCTGAGTGAAAAACGTACCCCTGACATCTCCTCTGTACCTATTCCCCAGCACCTTAAACCTGTGTCCTCTTGTGGCAACCATTTCAGCCCTGGGAAAAAGCCTCTGACTATCCACTCGATCAATACCTCTCAACATCTTGTACACCTCTATCAGGTCACCCCTCATCCTTTGTCTCTCCAAGGAGAAAAGGCCGAGCTCACTCAACCTGTCCTCATAAGGCATGCTCCCCAACCCAGGCAACATCCTTGTAAATCTCCTCTGCACCCTTTCTATGGCTTCCACATCCTTCCTGTAATGAGGCGACCAGAACTGAGCACAGTACTCCAAGTGTGATCTGACCAGGGTCTTATATAGCTGCAACATTATCTCACGACTCCTAAACTCAATTCCTCGATTGATGAAGGCCAGTACACCATACGCCTTCTTAACCACAGCCTCAACCTGCACAGCTGCTTTGAGTGTCCTATGAACTCGGACCCCAAGATCCTTCTGATCTTCCACTCTGCCAAGAGTCCTACCATTAATATTATATTCCGCCATCCTATTTGACCTGCCAAAATGAACCACCTCGCACTTATCTAGGTTGAACTCCATCTGCCACTTCTCCGTCCAGTCTTGCATCCTATCAATGATTTAACATAGAACATAGAACATAGAAAGTCACAGCACAAACAGGCCCTTCGGCCCACAAGTTGCGCCGATCACATCCCCACCTCTAGGCCTATCTATAGCCCTCAATCCCATTAAATCCCATGTACTCATCCAGAAGTCTCTTAAAAGACCCCAACGAGTTTGCCTCCACCACCACCGACGTCAGCCGATTCCACTCACCCACCACCCTCTGAGTGAAAAACTTACCCCTGACATCCCCCCTGTACCTACCCCCCAGCACCTTAAACCTGTGTCCTCTCGTAGCAACCATTTCAGCCCTTGGAAATAGCCTCTGAGAGTCCACCCTATCCAGACCCCTCAACATCTTGTAAACCTCTATCAGGTCACCTCTCATCCTTCGTCTCTCCAGGGAGAAGAGACCAAGCTCCCTCAACCTATCCTCATAAGGCATGCCCCCCAATCCAGGCAACATCCTTGTAAATCTCCTCTGCACCCTTTCAATGGCTTCAACATCTTTCCTGTAATGAGGTGACCAGAACTGCGCGCAAAACTCCTGGATCCTTGAACTGATGGGGGGAGGGGGTGGATTTTATGGAGCCTACAAGAACAGGAAACATGTTAATTAGGTGAGATGTAAAACTTTAATTCTGGACAGTAGGTTCAGATGCAGAGATAAACTTGATGACGTGTTTGCAGCATGTCGAGCATTAGGCCAGCCTGTGGTGAGTTGATACGTTTGTATGTATTTTTGCTCCTTATTACTCCGTCAAGTTTAAGGAGGGAGGGAGGGAGGCAGCACACGGGAAATTATCGGCCGGTTAGCCTGACTTCGGTCATCAGCAAGATTTTAGAGTCCATTTTTAAAGATGAGATCGCAGAGTACTTGGAAGTGCATGATAAAGTAGGACTGAGTCAGCACAGCTTTGTCAAGGGGAGGTCATGTCTGACAAATCAGTTAGAGTTCTTTGAGGAGGTTATAAGGAAGTTAGATAAAGGAGAACCTGTGGGCGTGATTTATTTAGATGTCCAGAAGACCTTTGACAAGGTGCTGTTCAATAACCCATGGTGTTAATGGCAAGATCCTGGCATGGATAGAGGATTGGTTGACTGGCAGAAGGCAGAGAATGGGGATAAAGGGGTCTTTTTCAGGATGGCAGCCAGTGACTAGAGGTGTGCCTCAGGAGTCAGTGCTGGGACCACAACTTTTCACAATATACATTAATGATTTGAAGGAAGGAACTGAAGGCACTGTTGTTAAGTTTGCAGATAATACAAAGGTATGTAGAGGGACAGGTAGTATTGAAGAAGCAGTGGGGTTGCAGAAGGACTTGGACAGGTTAGGAGAGTGGGCAAAAAAGTGGCAGGTGGAATACAATGTGGAAAAGTGTGAGGTTATGCACTTTGGAAGGAGGAATGGAGGCATAGATTATTTTCTAAATGGGAAAATGCTTAGGAAATCAGAAATACAAAGGGACTTGGGATTCATTGTTCAAGATTCTCTTAAGGTTAACGTGCAGGTTCAGTCGGCAGTTAGGAAGGTGTGGTGAACCATCGTTGGTTCCCACCAGGTAGTACTGAGCCAGGGTCTGGCCAGTACTATGAGTCTGTATAGATGTTGCTGTTGGGGTTAGGGTTGGGTTGTTCTACATGTTACTGTTGGGGTTAGGGTTGGGCTGTTCTACCTGTATTATAGTTATTATGGTACATCCCAGTCGGGCTCCGCCTCCTGGGAGAGGTATAAAGGTCACTGCTCTGTCTGGGACCCCTCAGTCTGGGATCGTGTATTATATTTGGTAGCTCTATTGTAGTAGTCAATAAAAGCCTTTATTTCCTCGAGCATCTCTAGCCTCGTGAGTTATATCGCGCATCAAAAGGCAAATGCAATATTAGCATTCATGTTGAGAGAGCTAGAATACAAGAGCAGGGATGTACTTCTGAGGCTGTATAAGGCTCTGGTCAGACCCCATTTGGAGTACTGTGAGCAGTTTTGGGCCCCACATCTAAGGAAGGATGTGCTGGCCTTGGAAAGGGTCCAGAGGAGGCTCACAAAAATGACCCCTGGAATGAAGAGCTTGTCGTGTAAGGAACGGTTGAAGTTTTTGAGTGTACTTGTTGGAGTTTAGAAGGATGAGGGGGGAATCTGATTGAAACTTACAGGATACTGCGAGGCCTGGAGAGAGTGGGTGTGGAGAGGATGTTTCCACTCGTAGGAAAAACTAGAACCAGAGGACACAACTTCAGGCTGAAGGGACAATCCTTTAAAAGAGAGATGAGGAGGAATTTCTTCAGCCAGAGAGTGGTGAATCTGTGGAACTCTTTGCTGCAGAAGGCTGTGGAAGCCAGGTCATTGAGTGTCTTTAAGACAGAGATAGATAGGTTCTTGATTAATAAGGGAATCAGGGGTTATGGGGGAAAAGGCAGGAGAATGGGGACGAGAAAAATATCAGCCATGATTGAATGGTGGAGCAGACTCGATAGGCCGAGTGGCCTAATTTTGCTCCTATGGTCTTAATAACCTAAGTACATGATTCATCTCTAGAATTTATTTTTTCCTGACAGTATTTGCTTGTATGTTTGAGGGAGTGGTTGTTATTGTTGGTTTTCCATTTTGGAAGAGTGAACCTTTATATTTTCTTCTGATTTAAACTTACCAGAAAGCCTGTCTTGTGTCTATATTTAAAAGTCACATCATCAAAAGGCTTTAAAACACTCCCTCTAAAATAATAATCTTGTTGTGAACAATCGAGAGACAAAGAGCAAAGAGGAAAAAAATCATCCCACCACCAGCTCTGTCCATAACAAGAGGTTAAATACACAAAGGCCAGAATTCCCCAACCTCGTCCGCTGCTAGAATTCTCTTGTCCCACTGCTGTGAAAGAAGGTTTGGTTGAGTACCAAATTCTCCATTCTCGCTGGCAGCAGGGTGTGCGAGGCCAGAGAATTCCGGCCAAAATTAGGGATCATGCGATTGACGGTATTTGAGAATTGGTTAATGGACAGAAAGCAAAGAGTAGAAATAAACAGGTTGTTTTCAGGTCCGCAGACTGCAACTAGTGGGGTAATATAAGGTTCTGTGCTTGGGCCTCAGGTATTTGCATATCAATAACTTAGATGAAGGGTCCAGGATTATATCCAAGTTTGCGAATGATACCATGGTACAAAATAAGCTGTGGAAAGGGCGCAAAGTGGCTGGAAATGATAAAAACAGGTCAATTAAATTGGAAAGAGTGTCAGATGGAATATAATGTATAGAAGCGTGGCATTACTCACTTCCAAACAGAAAAACTAAAATATTGATTAATTGGCAAGAAATTGGGAAATGTTCGTTCTCGAAAGGGTGTTCTTGTACATGAATCACAGAAAATTAACATGTAGCTACATGAAGCAATTAGGAAGGTAAATGGTATGTTAGCCTTTACTACAAAGGAATTGAAGTCTGAGGATAAATAAGTCTTAAGGCCTTTGTATAGGGCCTCGGTGAGTCCACACCTGGAGTAATGTGTAGTTTTGTCTCCTTACCTAAAGAAAGATACACTTGCCTTTGAGGGATTACAGTAAAGGTTCATTCAGCTGATTCCTGGAATGAGGTGACTGTCTTCGGAGGAGAAAGTTAGTAAAGTAGACCTATATTTCCTCGAGTTTAGAAGAATGAGAAATCAAATGAGCATCTTAAGGAGTTTGATAGGGTAACCTGGGAGCATGTTTCTCCTGGCTGGAGAGCCTAAACTAAGGGCCACAGAGTCAGGATAAGGGGCTGGCCATGGAGGACTGAGACTTATAAGCTGTAAATCTTTAGAATTCTCGATCCCAGAGAGCTGTGGATACTCATTTGTTGAGTATATTCAAGATAGAGATCAATACATTTCTGAATATTTAAGGGAATTAAAGGATACCTCTGAGCTAGAAACTCTGGGCTTGAGTCCCACCCAAGACTTGATGGTCACTGAAGGTAGGTGCAAGCAAGTTGACTATCAACATGTAAAGCCTATTGATATGGCAGGTGGTAAGAGTGTGAGAGTTTCCTGGTCAGGCAGAACCTGGAGAAGACAGCAACAAATCACTGCAGTGCCTTACCAAGCATTGCCTTGGTTCAATACACGGAAGTTCATGGTTGCCAATGCCTTCTTAGGTCATGGTACCTGAAGGGAGAGAGAGAGAATTTGTGGAAAACCACATTTCCCGCCCCCCAATCTTTTCCTTTGGATACGCTTACAATCACAATCTCAGAAATTGCTTCAGAAAAAAGCCATTTTCCATCTTTCACTTATTTGTTTATTTTTTGTTTTCTTCCCAAGCATCCTCGTGTGTGGTTTTGGCACAAACAGGAAGAGGAGAAAAATAACCTTGTGGTTTGTGTTTGCATGTTTACCCTTATGTAAACAGCAATCATGAGTAAAGATGTCGGTGGATGATCAACATTTGAACTTGTCTACATTTGGAAAAATAGCAGAATTGATGCTAAGAAAACAATAAAGCCATTTTTCTCTATAATTCAGGAGGGAATTGGCTTATTTCTATTCGGCGCAAAGGGCGTTAAAACTAGATTTGCTTAAAGCTTGCTGTGTTGCACAATAGCTCCTTAACAGACATGAGGAATTATTTCCTCTACCTGATTTAGTCCAGGCAATGACAGAAAACTGGAGGAAAGACCCAGTAAACCAGGTCATTGTTGTGCTCACCATGTTTTCCACACATAGTGATGAGGTACCACCTCCCCCACCCCCCCCCGCCCCCCGACCCAAATTTTGGTGCACGTATTCTAATGACAAAGTGATGACAAGTCGATATGGTTGCCATTTGAATTGAGCCAGCAAACAAACTTTAATTTTCAAGACTGCTGGACCCTTAAACCTGCACTCAATGAGCTTTTTTCCCACCTCTCCAACCACTGAGGAGCATGCAGCAATGGTCTCCTATAAATGTGCAAATAAGACTGACCCCAAAAGCTTTGCCAAGGCTAAAGGTGAGATAGCCAGGTGGATGTATAGTATGACTTCCCATTCCAATGGCACAGGTTACACGAGGTAGGAGCAGTCACTGCCATTCTGCCAATTGGAAGTAGAACATTCACTGAAAAGCCATTCTGCTGTGTCCCTGCCAGTCATCCTCAACTGAGAATGTTCCACTGAAAATAACAGCAGCTGTTGAAAGCGTTAGTATGTCAGCCCAAAGATGAAAGTGCATATTCAAAATGACTGATAATGATAGCATGATGACATTGAATTTCCTACTATTACCATTATAGCAATGCTGCATGCAAAGGATGCCAGCATCTTACTGCTGGCAAGTGCTGTTCTTGCATGTGGCAGGGGATCCTTTATGATCCTGTATCATGAAATGTTTACCTCTGTAAAAGCTGATTTTCATTAGCTCTGTTGTTACAGGCATCTGAGAACCGTTCATGGGTGCAATGTCTACATTCTTGTATGAATTTTACTATTACTCATTCACTGCATTTTTAAAATGTTTTTAGTACTCATTCCCTGCAATACTTTAAGTTCAAAGGCATATAATTTACTCAGGGCCATCACTTCTGAGCTCCAGGACATCATATCTGGGGGTACCCAGAACAGCCCCCCGCTGGAAGTTCCCTCGTAAGGATTGCACGGAATCTTCTCCAAACTTCTGATGGCCAACTGCGCTGCACTGGGAACTATCTGAATGTTGCAATCAAAATCCCAAATTTCAGACAGTGCTAAATGTCTTATATCAATAGTTACCCAGAAGCATTAAAACCACCTCCATGACTCTATGACTTCTTGCTTTTGCGTAACTATTGTACAGACCCTTACAGGACTTCCCTCATATCCCCAAATCCCCCAGGGGACTATCTCTCCCACCTCCCAATACTCTTCCCGACCTCCAAGACTCCCACCATCCACAAGACTCCCCAGGACTCCTCTCATGTGACTCCCCCACCTTGCCACAGGACTTTCCCATACCCCTACAATCACAGAGTTCCTCCCCATGGGGTACTGGAACTGTGGCGTTAAAGGTATTATCTTGAAAAAACTTTTGAAAGTTCCCCTTCTGTCATTTTGCGTATTTTTTACATCACTGTTATTAGCATTAATCTGGCCATGTGATCAATCATAAAATGCCATATGCAAGAATAACCCCATTGATAAAACACTGCATCATCTAACAGTAGGATATTTATTTTTGTAGGCAAATTGCTAAGATCATCTGACATGTGTTACATAAATAAGTAAGTTTGGTCCACATTTTTCATTTGTCAGATTATGCCAAGCTTTGGATAGTTTTCTGAGTTATTGGGAAAATATTCAGCAAACCCTTCTTCAATTGTTCACAAACATGTAACTTGATGAGTGCACCTTTTTTAATGCAGCCTCATTTAATGCCGTGGTATTCCTCATTGGTGGGACAATATTGGGAAAGAATGGACTTTCTTCCCCAGAACTAAAGCAAACGTAGCACACTGACACTGCCTTATTTTGGTAGTGTTTCTTCAAGGAAGCCTGGGGTCTCTGGACAAGCCACCTGCTCATTCTTTTGGTTACTGTACAACAAAACTATAAATGTTCTTGAGCAGATCCCACTCCCCTTTAACCCAGTAGCTGTTATGTTTTTGTAAATAGAATCAAGTTACACTGAACGCTGAACATTTGTTCTCAATTTGAAATAGAAAACAATACATAACAGAGTAATAAAATTAAAAACAGAGATGCAGAGCTCCTGCCTCACTTAGAGCTTGGAGGATGCCTGAACTGATTGTCAGTATCCAACCCAAGCTCCAGTCTTTGGAGCTTGCTGAAACCCAGATTCAGATGGGCTATATTCTGTTTAGCCTGACACTAGGTCCAGATTCTGGTGGAGTAAGGCACTTCCCAGTATGTGTGGTTGGTTAGATATTTTTCTGCTCCCTTAAACTCTAAAATTATTGGCCTTCTGACTAGCTGGACATGCGCAGTGAGAGCAAAGGGATACCTTGAAGTTTAGTGAACAGTGGAACCTACAAAACAGACTACACAGAATATGCACAGGAACAGGCTGTTTGGGCCAACCAGTCCATGTTCCACTCAAGCCACCTCCCACTCTTCCTCACCTAACTTTATCAGCAAAATCCCCCATTCCCTCTGATGTTCACAAGGAGGGAGTGAAAAATATGATATATGCACATTAAACCTGGTAGGAGAATGTATAAACTTATTGGAGTTCTTTGGAGAGGCAGCGTAACCTTTTTGAGAGGTAAGTAATCCTTTTCGAAATAGTCCCGGGCCACCTTTGGGAGAGGTGAGGTGCCCTTTGAGAAATGTAAGGTTCCCTTTGGGATTGTTAAAAGCGAGCATCAACATGCATAATAAGTGGATGAATGCACTGAGATTGTCAAGCTCAGTGAGACTGTCAAACAGAACTATCAAATGGGGCTGTCAGGCTGTCAAGGATTTTAAATTCCCTGCCCTTAAGTGTTGAAAAAAAGGTGCCTGCTATTTCACTCTGTCTGTTGACATAAGCCAGAGCGTTATCATCACAGGATTAGTGGTGCTTGACTGATTTCACAACCTATCATTATCACAGTGAGGTTCACAGTCTGACTGATAGCTCCAAGTGCTTATAGTGCTCGAGTACAAATGCTTGTTCTTATAAGGGATTGAAAGAATTTAAATGTAATGAATGGATTATTTTTATCAATTAGATATTTTTAATAATGAATTCATCAAAAGAAATTAGGAACCTTGGTTCTTCTGATCTTTGGGGGTGAGCAGGGAGGAGTTGTACCCCAGATGCACTGGGAAACCCCTTGGTAGTTCCCACACAAGAACTGCATTGAAATTTCTCAGGGAGTTTCAAATTCTGTTGGGAAATTACACTCCCTCAGGAACTCTCCGAAACTCTAATTTAATGTCAGAGACTTCAGATGACTCTTTCAGCAGAATAATTCCCCAGGAAATGTGAGAAGGATTAAAACCAATTCTAACTCCTGGATAGCTATACTACTGACCCTGCTCCGACCCCTCACTGGACCCCATGACTAACACCAACCCATCAACCTGACTACCCCCCACTCCTCAAATAATCGCCCACCCTCGACAACCTCCCCAAAGCACCGACTACTTACCTACCTGGCGGGAAGGTTGGCTACCTGGCGGGAAGGTTGGCTAAGGCTACTGGAGAGACTTTAAACTAGAAAGGTTGGGGGGAGGGAATCGAAATGAGGGGACTGAGAGCGAGGAGGTTAGCTCGCAAATAGATAAGGAATGTAGACAGGGTAAGAGGGAGGTTAGACGAGTGATGGAGAAGGGAAGTGCTCAGGCTGAAGGTCTGAGATGTGTCTATTTTAATGCCAGGAGTGTAGTGAATAAAGTGGATGAGCTTAGAGCGTGGATTGCTGCTTCGAATTGTGATGTGGTGGCCATTACGGAGACTTGGATGTCTCAGGGACAGGACTGGGTGCTTCAGGTGCCGGGTTTTAGATGTTTCAGGAAGGACAGGGAGGGAGGCAAGAGAGGGGGGGAGTGGCACTGTTGATCAGGGATAGTGTCACGGCTGTAGAGAAGGTAGACGCCGTGGAGGGATTGACTACGGAGTCTCTGTGGGTGGAGGTTAGGAACAGGAAGGGGTCGGTAACTTTGCTGGGTGTTTTCTATAGGCCGCCCAATAGTAACAGAGATGTTGAGGAGCAGATGGGGAAACAGATCCTGGAGAGATGTAGGAATAACAGAGTTGTCGTGATGGGAGATTTTAATTTCCCAAACATAGATTGGAATATCCCTAGGGCTAGGGGTTTGGATGGAGAGGAGTTTGTTAGGTGTGTCCAGGAGAGTTTCCTGACACAGTATGTGGATAAGCCTACTAGAGGAGAGGCTGTACTTGATCTGGTGCTGGCTAATGAACCTGGACAGGTGGAGGATCTCTCGGTGGGTGAGCATCTTGGGGATAGCGATCATAATTCTATCTCCTTCACGATAGCATTGGAAAGAGATAGGATCAGGCAGGCTAGGAAAGTGTTTCTCTGGAGTAAAGGGAAATACAGTGTCATCAGGGAGGAAATTAGACGGGTAAATTGGAAGGAGGCATTCTTGGGGAAAAGTACCGAAGGAAAGTGGGGGATTTTCAAGGAATGTTTGTCTGGAGCTCTGCATGACAACGTTCCGATGAGACAGGGGGGTGTTGGTAGGGTACGGGAACCATGGTGCACGAAGGTTGTGATGAACCTGGTGAATAAGAAAAGAGAGGCGTACAGAAGGTTCAGAGAGCTAGGAGGTGTTAAGGATTTAGAGGAGTATACGGGATGTAGGAAGGAGCTTAAGAAGGAAATTAGGAGAGCGAGAAGGGGTCATGAGAAGACATTGGCGGGTAAGATTAAGGAGAATCCCAAGGCTTTCTACAAAAATGTCAAGAGTAAAAGGATGAGATGTGAAGGCATAGGACCCTTAAAAGGTGAAGGGGGAAAAGTTTGTGCGGAACCGTTAGAAATGGCGGAGGTGCTTAATGAATACTTTACCTCGGTATTCACGGTGGAAAGGGATCTGGGTGGTTGTACTGCTGGTTTGCGGTGGACAGAAAGGATCGAGCATGTGGACATAAAGAAAGAGGATGTGTTGGAACTATTGAATGGCATCAAGGTTGGTAAGTCGCCGGGACCGGATGGGATGTACCCCAGGTTACTGTGGGAGGCGAGGGAGGAGATTGCGGAGCCTTTGGCGATGATCTTTGCATCGTCGATGGAGACGGGAGAGGTTCCGGAGGATTGGAGGATTGCAGATGTGGTCCCTATATTCAAGAAAGGGAACAGGGACAGCCCGGGAAATTACCGACCGGTGAGTCTAACCTCAGTGGTTGGTAAGTTGATGGAGAGGATCCTGAGAGACAGGATTTATGATCATCTAGAGAAGTTTAGTATGATCAAAAGTAGTCAGCACGGCTTTGTCAAGGGCAGGTCGTGCCTTACGAGCCTGGTTGAGTTCTTTGAAAATGTGACCAAACACATTGACGAAGGAAGAGCGGTGGATGTGGTCTATATGGACTTCAGCAAGGCATTCGATAAGGTCCCCCATGTAAGACTTCTTGAGAAAGTGAGAGGGCATGGGATCCAAGGAGCTGTTGCCTTGTGGATCCAGAACTGGCTTGCCTGCAGAAGGCAGAGAGTGGCTGTGGAGGGGTCTTTCTCTGCATGGAGGTCAGTGACCAGTGGAGTGCCCCAGGGATCTGTTCTGGGACCCTTGCTGTTTGTCATTTTCATAAATGACCTGGATGAGGAAGTGGAGGGATGGGTTGGTAAGTTTGCTGACGACACAAAGGTAGGTGGTGTTGTGGATAGTTTGGAGGGATGTCAGAAGTTGCAGCGAGACATAGATAGAATGCAAGACTGGGCGGAGAAGTGGCAGATGGACTTCAACCCGGATAAGTGTGTAGTGGTCCATTTTGGCAGATCCAATGGGATGAAGCAGCAGTATAATATGAAGGGTACCATTCTTAGCAGTGTAGAGGATCAGAAGGACCTTGGGGTCCGGGTCCATAGGACTCTTAAATCGGCCTCGCAGGTGGAGGATGCGGTCAAGAAGGCGTACGGCGTACTAGCCATCATTAATCGAGGGATTGAGTTTAGGAGTCGGGAGATAATGCTGCAGCTTTATAGGACCCTGGTTTGACCCCACTTGGAGTACTGCGCGCTGTTCTGGTCACCTCATTACAGGAAAGATGTTGAAGCCATTGAAAGGGTGCAGAGGAGATTTACAAGGATGTTGCCTGGATTGGGGGGCATGCCTTATGAGGATAGGTTGAGGGAGCTTGGTCTCTTCTCCCTGGAGAGACGAAGGATGAGAGGTGACCTGACAGAGGTTTACAAGATGTTGAGAGGTCTGGATAGGGTAGACTCTCAGAGGCTATTTCCAAGGGCTGAAATGGTTGCTTCGAGAGGACACAGGTTTAAGGTGCTGGGGGGTAGGTACAGAGGAGATGTCAGGGGTAAGTTTTTCACTCAGAGGGTGGTGGGTGAGTGGAATCGGCTGACGTCGGTGGTGGTGGAGGCAAACTCGTTGGGGTCTTTTAAGAGACTTCTGGATGAGTACATGGGATTTAATGGGATTGAGGGCTATAGATAGGCCTAGAGGTAGGGATATGATCAGCGCAACTTGTGGGCCGAAGGGCCTGTTTGTGCTGTGGCTTTCTATGTTCTATGTACACCTTCCGAATAGCCCTCCAATCCTCCCAAATCACCCGATTAACCCCCCACCTTCCAACTATCTCCTGCCCCGGCTTCAAATATCCCCTGACCCCACCCCACCACCTGTCTGATCCCCCCGGCCAACCCTAACCTCTCACTCATTTACCCATTCTGCTGCTTATCACCTGACTCTACAAGCTCTCACCGTATTCATTAATCTATTTGTGGTGCCTTATCAAATGCTTTTCAAAGTCTAAATACATTATATCGATCATATTGTCTTGGTCTATCTCTCCATTATCTCCTCAACAAATTCAAGGATTCAGGCCAAGCAAAACATTCCCTTCAGAAATCTAGAACTACTATTATTCATTGTCATATTTTTGGCTTCTGTACTTTTTCTATGTTTCCTTTAGTGGGGATTCTATTATTCCTTCTACTACTTGTTTTAAACTGATATATAGCTCCTAGGACAAGTTCTACCTCCCATCTGAAATATAGGTGAAATGTTAACTATCTGTTTTCCCTCCAGCACTCGACTTTTTTCGAACAACTTATTAAATGTCTGCAATTGTGCTTCTGCTGTCTATTCCCTAGGTTTCCCTATAATGTCCACATGCAATGCGTATGGAACAGGGATGAAATTGAAGGATTAAGGAATAGATGGGTGGAAACCAGGTAAATTAGAGTCAAATCAGGTCCAAAATGAGAAATAAAGAGGGGGAAGAAAATTTGGATTATTGGAGGAAAAAAGAGAAAGGAGAAGAATAAAATTTAAAATGTTTTAAATCCCTGAGGATAATTTACCACAGCAGTAATGAGACTTAACGGTTTAAATAGTCCTTTCCTGGGTTGGAGAGGGTGTATGACATTGCATTAACAATTGTCATGTTGTTAAAAGCATACTTCTGTTCTGAAATTTGGTTTGTGGCAAGGTTAATATGAGTTTTATGTCCAAAATATAGCAAGTTCTTAAAAATAACCGGAAGGTTGGAAATCAACCAACAATTTATGGCAATTTGCTGCTCACGCTATGGGTGGAATTTGATGCCTCTCCTCCCCTGCAGCGCCAGAGTGGGCTGGAAGGCAGCGGGAGGTGAGGGGGGAAGTATAATGCAGCAGCAAGCCTCAGTGGTCTTCCCTATCTGCCCACCCCCATTAATTCCAGGGCAGCAAGGGTCAAGAATGGGCTCTCTGCCCAGAGACTAACTGAGGTCTGTAAGTGAGCACTAAATGACCTCTTAAAGGCCTCGTCCTGCTGCTGTTGGTATTCAAAAGGTGGATGGTGCAGGCAGTGCCATTGGGCAAACCAGAACCTGCCTGTGGGTCCCTCCTTAGGTATACTGTACCCAACAGAGAGATCTGACCACAGCAAGACATGCCCCTACCCTGTACAGCAACACCTCCCTCCACTCCTTGCTGAACCCAGTAATCACATTCCACTCAACAGCATCGATCCATCTGTTCCCAGTGGCACTGCCAGTCCTGGAGAACTGATTGGCTGGGAGCTCTGGGATGTGGGAAATTTCCCATGCAGGATCTGAGAATCCCAACATCAGCCAGCAAACTGCCTGACTGGGAGCTAATTCCAACAGACCTTCCAGAAGTGACTGGTGTGACCACTAAATTCCTCCCCACATTTCTTGTTCATCTAAACTTACTGACCAATTTGTACATTAATAACTGCATGCACCATGAACCTGCTGTAATTTTTTCAGCAAGCCTCTTCTAAACAATGTATTTACACGACTGCACACAACAAAATGTTTAATAGAACATGACCTACATTCATTTTCATAAGTCAGTGCTGGGTGTTCAGTGCTGGTAATATTCTGTTCCAAATGTATGGAATTATATTTTAGAAGCACTGAAAATCCAAAGTACAGTTGGTTTGGCAACACAGTTAATAATTACCATGCTGTTTCAACTCCAGCTTACGTTTTGTAAAGATGTGAAGCAAATAAACACTCTATTCCTCTGTTAGTGTGCTGTTACCCCACCAAGCTTTTTATCTGACTTTAACCATCTCATGCTTTCCCACCACCTCCAGATGTTTTTCCCAACCTTGAAGCCTGTACGTTCAGCTGCTTGGGCCTTATGCTCTGAAATTCCCATCCTAGAACCCTCTACCTCGCCACTTGTCTTCTTCAAGATCCTCCTTAAAACTCATCTCTCCTAAAATGTTTTCTTCTTTGGATCAGCATTTATTTTCTTGCCCTCTTACACCTCTATGAAGGACTGTTGACCTATTTTCTACATCGGAGGCAGTAAATTAAACTATTGCTGTAGTTATAGCAAGGGAGACTACAAGGAGATTTAATTGAGGTTTTTTTTAAGAAATGATGGCTTTAAGGATCATTTTCTCTGGTGTAAAGCCAGGAATGAGAGATCATTAGTTTAAACGGTTACTAACATTGTTCTATTTTTCTAAAGGGCAATCAATTTTAAACAGGATCTGAGTATAGCTCATCTATGACACAGACCTTCTGTAGAATCTGAGATATTGATCACCCTGATCCCACTTGTATAAAAGTCATGTCCGTAATGCTTACACAAGGCATCTGGTTGGAAAATGGCACTTGCTATGAATTGCATATGTAAGCAAATCTTCCAACAGAGGTAACGTTTATGAGAGTGAAGACTTGGCCAAGTGCTGAAGGGATGGATATAGCTAAATCCACTGGGATTCACAGGCACATTCGTACTATCATAACCTTTCATATCTATTACTGTATGCAATATGTCTGCATGTAATGAAGAAAATATGAATGGTTGTACAGAGATGAGGGTGAAATGAATAATCTAACATAGTTCATATGCATCTTTGCTCAGTTATGAAAACCTGCACTAAGTATTAATTTTGCATGATAATTTGCCTATACGACTTCTCCAACAGGAAGACTTAAGGGCTGGATTTTCATTGTCGTGATAGCAATCAGGAGTTGGGGATTTTCCCTATTCTGTGATCCAGCCTCCATCCTGGCAGCATCCACCCACCATATTTTCATCCCAAGGAATTGGGCATGGTCTGAAGTAAGGGGCGATGCCTTGCAAACACCCACCATGGCAATGGAGGTGGGCAAATGCCATGGTAGACAGGTTAAAAGGCCTGCCTCCATCTGTTGGAAGCCAAGTTTTCAACCTGGTTGTGAGGCCCTTTAGCCTTCAATCCCTACCCACATCCATGTCTCCAACAGAGTTCCCAGTATCTCCTCCATACACCACCTGCTACTCCTTACCACACATGCATTCTCCATATGCCTCTTGTCCCCCCGATTGTCCCCTCATTGGCTGCACCATAATCCCAGGCCAAAAATATCCCACACAACAGAAATGAGGGCAGGAATCCTGGAAACAAATTCTGATGCCATTTTCTGATCTCCCCCCACCTCTATTCCAACATGGATGTTGGCATGAAAATCTAGGTTGACAAGTTGGTTACTTCTATTATAGAGTCATAGAGGTTTACAGCATGGAAACCCGGTCCTTCGACCCAACTTGTCCGTACTGCCCTTTTTTTAAAAAAAAAACCCCTAAGCTAATCCCAATTACCCGCATTTGGCCCATATCCCTCTATATCCATCTTGCCCATGTCGCTGTCTAAATGCTTTTTAAAAGACAAAATTGTACCCAGCTCTACTACTACCTCTGGCAGCTTGTTCCAGACACACCACCCTCTGTGTGAAAAAATTGCCCCTCTGGACACTTCTGTATCTCTCCCCTCTCACTTTAAACCTATGCCCTCTAGTTTTAGACTCCCCTACCTTTGGGAAAAGATATCAAGTATCTAGTTGATCTGTGCCCCTCATTATTTTATAGACCTCTATAAGATCACCCCTCAGCCTTCTACGCTCCAGAGAAAAAAGTCCCAGTCTATCCAGCCTCTCCTTACAACTCAAACCATCAAGTCCCGGTAGCATCCTAGTAAATCTCTTCTGCACTTTTTCTAGTTTAATAATATCCTTTCTGTAATAGGGTGACCAGAACTGTACACAGTATTCCAAGTGTGGCCTTACCAATGTCTTGTACAACTTCAACAAGACGTCCCAACTCCTGTATTCAATGTTCTGACCAATGAAACCAAGCATGCCGAATGACTTCTTCACCACTCTGTCCACCTGTGACTCCACTTTCAAGGAGCTGTGAACATGTACCCCTAGATCTCTTTGTTCTGTAACTCTCCCCAGTGCCCTACCATTAACTGAGTAAGTCCTGCCCGGGTTCAATCTACCAAAATGCACCACCTCGCATTTATCTAAATTAAACTCCATCTGCCATTCGTCAGCCCACTGGTCCAATTGATCAAGATCCCGTTGCAATTGGAGATAACTTTCTTCACTGTCCACTATGCCACCAATCTTGGTGTCATCTTCAAACTTACTAACCATGCCCCCTATATTCTCATCCAAATCATTAATATAAATGACAAATAACAGTGGGCCCAGCACTGATCCCTGAGGCACACTGCTAGTCACAGGTCTCAAGTTTGAAAAACAATTCTCTACAACCACCCTCTGGCTCTGTCAAGAAGCCAATTTTGTATCCATTTAGATACCTCACCCTGGATCCCGTGAGATTTAACTTTATGCAACAACCTACCATGCGGTACCTTCTCAAAGGCCTTGCTAAAGTCCATGTATACAACATCAATTGCACTGCCCTCATCTACCTTCTTGGTTACCCCTTCAAAAAACTCAATTAAATTTGTGAGACATGATTTTCCACTCACAAAGCCATGCTGACTGTCCCTAATCTGTCCTTGCATCTCTAAATGCCTGTAGAACCTCTCTCTCAAAATACCTTCCAACAACTTACCTACCACAGATATGAGGCTCACTGGCCTGTTCCCAGGCTTTTCCCTGCAGCCCTTTTTAAACAAAGGCACAACATTTGCCACTCTCCAATCTTCAGGCACTTCAATATCGATGTTGAAATGGTGGTGACACTAACAAGTGAATAGCAAGGAATAATGGACCCAGAATTAACTGGAAGTAGTGAATTTTAGTGATTCATGGTTAGAGGTATAAGGAAGGGACACTGGTTATTTTGTCAAGTGTAACAGAATCTCTACAATATACTCAAGCCAGATTCCATTCAATTTGTAAGCAGTAGAATGACATCTTTATGATGACATTTTTCATTGACGAACAGAACATCGAAGTTTTGAAAAAAAATTAACATTTAAGTGCACACCCTTTGTCAAAACATCCATGGTATTGTTTTTAACAGGTTTATTTGGTAGCAAATACCATAAGCTTTCGGAGCAGAGCTCCTTCGTCAGATGGAGTGGATATCCACTCCATCTGACGAAGGAGCTCTGCTCCGAAAGCTTATGGTATTTGCTACCAAATAAACCTGTTGGACTTTAACCTGGTGTTGTGAGACTTCTTACTGTGCTTACCCCAGTCCAACGCCGGCATCTCCACATCATTGTTTTTAACCACATCTTGGTGTGATGAGGTTCTTTGTTTTGCAATAAAAACACTACTTATAAGCTACATACACAGTTTACTTCACTGAAACTGGGGATAACATTATGGACGTGGTGCATTGGAAAAATTAATTGCTGAAACATCATTTCTGGAAATGTTGTGCACTGCTTAGTTTTACTAGCAACTAATTCTGTGCTTGAGGAGCTGGCTACATGCAAGAATCCATCCACTATCTCAACGCAAACATGATTTTATAGCTCAATAAATTGCTTGACTATGTTTTCTGTTTCTTCATTTGGAGTGATAATGTTGCTGTAGTGTTCGTGAAGAAAATTCCCCTGCATTCCAACTTCATTACTAGATTAATCACTACTTCCCTAAATGCCAGCATCAGCTATAACATCACCTCCTCCCATTCAATCCCATTGCTCCCACAGGTCAGAGCAATCCTCTCAATTTCACGCTTGCTTTCATGGCTTTACTTACACTACAAACATCCTGCCAGAAACCTATAAAGCAAAGGCAAAACAGAGCATACTCAATACACATTTGGTAAAAATGATCTTGATGTGGAGATGCCGGCGTTGGACTGGGGTAAACACAGTAAGATGTTTAACAACACCAGGTTAAAGTCCAACAGGTTTATTTGGTAGCAAAAGCCACACAAGCTTTCGGAGCTGCAAGCCCCTTCTTCAGGTGAGTGGGAATTCTGTTCACAAACAGAGCATATAAAGACACAGACTCAATTTACATGAATAATGGTTGGAATGCGAATACTTACAACTAATCAAGTCTTTAAGAAACAAAACAATGTGAGTGGAGAGAGCATTAAGACAGGCTAAAAAGATGTGTATTGTCTCCAGACAAGACAGCCAGTGAAACTCTGATCTTCACAGGGCACCAAACTCACCACCTATTGACTGTATGTGTGAGTGAGCTAATGCAAGATTGAATAGTTTAATGTTTAACCCCCCCCCCCCACCAACCCACCTTATGAATAAATTCTTGAATTTCCGCTTGGCACAACATAATTAAACACCTTGGCAACAGTCTTTCTCTGGTATCTGCTGTTTAGCTTTCACTGCACATGTGTAATTATCAGCTTTGGTCTAATTGCAAAGCTTGAGTTAACTCTTGGAGGAGGATCACCATTTGCAGACAGAAAGCTGACAGGATCACTGCTATGCAATCTCACCAAAGAAAATGCAATTATTTCAGTTTTCTGAGATCTTGTGGCAGACCTTTAAATCGACAGCAAGCGAGGATATAGTTTAAGCCTTTAGCAGCAGGTTGTTGTTATTACCAGCACGAATCCAGGAAATTTGAAACGTTATGCATGTTTTATATTCATTGGAAAATCTCACACTGCAAGTGATAAGACGATATTCTTTCAACAAGATATAAATGAATACTACATGAATCTAAACTCCAATCTTTAAATTGTAATTTGAGCTTTAGAAGAATCACATACAGTTAATGAATATCTATTATCACTCAACATTAATTGAAGCAAGCTCAACAGTAATAATAGAACACTGATTGAGTTTGATATGGCTAAGAGTTTCTCTTGAATCAAATAGTTCTTGTTAGAATACACTGTGTTAATCACCATTGTCTCTGCTTTATATTAAAGGCACATGCAGACTGTTCTATTATTTATGCAGCAATACAGTTTTTTTATTACCATTACACACCTGAGTTAAACAAGCATTAAAATCCCATTTCTACCCGATTTCTGCATTCTAGAAAAAAATAGGTACATTATTTTTTAGCTGGTGATGTGATGTCTAATCCTTCACGGTGTTATCCCTGTCTGGATGGAGCAGTGATGGAGCAGAAAGGTCTTTACATTCCTTGTGTGTGAACCATTAGGGCAAAGCATTCTCTGCTTCAACAACTTAGTAGCTGTTCTGTGAAATATAGATTTCCCACAGTCCACTGAATGGTCTCATCTCCCTTGACTTATAATGCTACATCATTTATAAATCAACAAAATGTGCTTCAGAGAGCAGAAATAATTGCAGAAAGCAGAACATCCCATTTCTATCTAGAATTCACTGGGTTTTAACTTCAAATATCGAAATAAAAGCAGGGAAATTTAAATGCAAGAAGAGGAGACTATAGTAAATGGAAGCTGCATCCTTTATCCTCTATGCTCACATTAGTGGGAAAAGAACTGATAAATATAGACTTACATTGATCTTTTCATGAACAGAAGGAAGTATACACATGGGCTAGAATTCTCTCATGTCATACTGCTGCCAGCGAGAATGGAGAATTTGACGCTCAGCCAAATCTCCATTCACACCAGCAGGACCGGAAAATCCCAGTTGCAGGCGAGGTCAGAGAATTCCAGCCATTATGTCTTTCCCGGCTCAATGTTTCATTATTATTCCAGAATAAGGGCTTAACAAATTCTTACAAAGGCAGGTTAAGGGGAATACAGGAGATAGCAAAAAGGTTGACTGGAAAAGATTGGGAGAATAGTGACACTGAGTGTAAGCAGTGGGGGTAACAGGGAGAGAGGGACAGAGAGGCCTACTGAAGAAAATAACTGTGAGGAAAGCATAAACAAGGAGAAGCACTGAACGGGTAAAAGAAAAATAACTTGAGACTCAACAGTAAATTGTAAATATGGAGGAAAGTTTTCTGCAGTCATTAGGTAACATTAGCATAAATTTATTCTTTACACAAATATTTCCAAATTCGTAACAAATACAAATCATAACTAAATACTGTTGTTTCAACAAGTACAAATCTTAAATAATAATCAAGCAAACATTTTCCTGTCTGCACTTGTGAAAGTACATAATGAAAAAGGAAAAACACTTCACATTTCTATGGCATCTATTCTGACGTGGAGATGCCGGCATTGGACTGGGGTAAACACAGTAAGAAGTTTAACAACACCAGGTTAAAGTCCAACAGGTTTATTTGGTAGCAAAAGCCACACAAGCTTTGGAGCTCTTAGCCCTAAGGGCTAAGAGCTCCGAAAGCTTGTGTGGCTTTTGCTACCAAATAAACCTGTTGGACTTTAACCTGGTGTTGTTAAACTTCTTAATCTATTCTGACCTCAGGACATTCCAAACTACCTTAGTGCTGAAGCACCACTACTGAAATGTGGAAAACATAGCAGCCAATTTGCACATAGCAAAATCCCACAATTTGATAATGACTAGATAACTTTGGATATGTTACTATCAGTACCCTCATCTGAATTATATGTCTATAGGTTGTAAGTGGCCGAGGCACAAGCTTTAATCCATATGATGCCCCACTATCAACTACAGCCTGCCAACCTGAAAATGATCCATTAATTCCTACTACCTGTTTGATATCCATTAAACAGGTCTCAATCCATATTAATATATTTCTCCCAATCTCCTGAGCCCCAATTTTTGTATTCAGCTCGAGTGGCAACTTATGTGCTTTTTGAAAATCTATAACATTATATCCATTGGTCTCCCCTTATCCACCCTAATAGTTACAACCTCAAAAAGCAAGGAGATTTCCCTTTCGCAACTCCATTTTGATGTAGCCTGGTTATATTATAATTCTGTAAATGCCTGCGATTATGTCCCTAATAATAAAATTCTAGCTTTCAGCATCTAGCTGATAATGTTTTGATGCACTCCACAAACTTAGCAGACAACAATTAAGAGTGGTTTCAATATTTCAGAGAATGGCTACATCTTTGAAACATGGTCCTTAATAATGCTAGGGGAATAAGTGGTACGAACACAACATGTGAATCTAAAACTCCCCTCTTTGTTATTCTAGAAATGATCATTTGATTTTAATCAAGATATTTTAAATGGGCTAATTTTTCTGCTAAACTAGTGGAAGGTAATTTCAGACAAGCTTATCGGCATTTGTAATGTTAAGGGCATGATTAAATTGAGTTGAATTTCATTGTTTATTTTCAAGGTCCTTAACTTTCCATTCAAAGTAGTCTTACATTGCTCTCCCCATAATTTGTCAGTGTCAGGCTCTGACTGAAAACTAGGATCTGTCTCTTCAGATACACTGTTCAGTGCAGATTTTCTGGCACTCTGGAAAAAACAATCACTGGGTTTGGTTAACAGTCAGTCTGGTGGGACATGGCCTGATAGATCCGGCAAGGCTGGCTCCACAAAGTTTGGGGTGCCATCTTTAAAATAATCGCTCCCTCATCCCCCTATCATTACAAAGGTTCCCCTCAATGCCCGCTCCCTTCCGTCACTGCAAGTACCCCCTTTGAAGGCTGCTCACCTGTTACTGCCAAGTCCTCTTCTTAAAGACCTCGGTGCTCTCCCCCCTCCACCACACATAATAGGAAACTGCCTCCCCAATTAGTCTCCCCAGAGGCCTCGCCCCAGCATTGCCCCTGACACAGACTGGCACTGCCAGGTCAGCACTGCCAACCTGTGCAAGGGGGCATGTCCAGGCATTCACCCTCCCCAGGATTTTAGTGGCTATAGCGCCCCCAGCAGGAACCCCTCGATTGGTTCCCATCTTCCTCAAGCTGTTGTGAACCTCACCAATGTTTGAATATTCAGAAAGGGGGGGGGGGATCAGCCCTTTAACAATATGTGAATTTATTAAAGTGTACTTAAATGAGGTTCCGGGCGGAAACCTCACTATGCACTACCAAGGGTTCGGGAAAATCGAGAACTGAGATCTCACTGGCAAGTGTCTCGTTTCCCAACTCTTGCGAGATTTTGTGCGTATGTTGCTGTTCTTGCTGATGGCATCTGTAGGCGCATAATCGTCCCCATTGATTCTGACTGAATTAAATAAATAATCAGTAAGGTTTGGAAAATGAAAGTTATTCATCAGGTACCTAGGTCAGACCCCTGGGATTCACAAAATCTATCACCTATCAAGGGCGGCACAGTGGCACAGTGGTTAGCACTGCTGCCGCACAGTGCCAGGGACCTGGGTTCGATTCCTGGCTCGGGTCACTGAGTGTGTGGAGTTTGTACTTTCTCCCCATGTCTGCATGGGTTTCCTCTGGGTGCTCCGGTTTCCTCCCTCAGTCCAAAAGACGTATCGGTTAGGTGCACTGGCCATGCTAAATTCTCCCTCAGTGTACCTGAACAGGTGCCGGAGTGTGGCGACTAGGAGATTTTTGCCGTAACTTCATTGCAGTGTTAATGTAAGTCTATTTTGTGACACTAATAATAAAAAAAGCTTTCCTCAATGCTAAATTATCAGCTGAAAGTAAATGCAATAAATATCATTTAAAAACAAAAATGGTAAAAACAATTAGTACATCTGACAATAACTTAGGAGGAAATAGGTAAAATAATGTATCCAATGTGTCCCTTCATCAGAACTAAATCATACTAACTTTCCATTAAAATCTCTAGCAACGTTTTTATCTTACAAATTTGTTAATCACCATGTTAGCACAATTTGGGGATTGGAAGCATCAATTATCAGCAGGAGATGTGAATGCAAACTGGATTAGTAAGACACAATGAAGCATTACAAGGAACAAACAAGTGACAGATGCCCTATTTCAGAATTAGTCTGTCTTTTCCATCCTGACAATGATCGACAGCTGGCCCACATTCTCCATTATGGCCTGTCGATAGATCTAATCTTCTCCCCACAGAATCCCCAGAGATTTGGAATATAGATCAAAGCAAAATCTCCCTACCAGACCAAGCTACAAATAGATCAAGACTGTGGCTCTGTTACTGTAATTGATAGTGCAGATGTGTCTCCTGTGACCTGAAGAGGACATCCTTTACATAAAAAGTAATTCCCCTCTCTGACCCTACTAACTTTCTGCAGATAGCTCACACCATGCTCTCTTAAAAAGCAAAGAATGTTACTTCAGTGTAACCACTTCGATACAAAAGCAACGCTGTCAGAAAAATTGTTTGCATGCACTGCACAATTGCAGGTGCAAAGAGTAAGCTGGCTTCCTCAGGCGGCATCATAGTAAATAGATGACCTTTCCACAGGGGCTTTTTCATCCATAATCCTACTTTTTGTTGGTCCATCCCCAGCTCAGTTTCTAAACTGGCTGTATTTCAGTAAAGCCTATTAATCTCCTGTTTTCACACAGAGCACTCCAAACCCACAGAATAATGTTCAGAGCTTTGAACAAGTTTCTTTCTATTCAGCTCCCATTGATAAACATCCTCCAGTTTTCATGCCCGTTTACAGTTAAAATCTCAAAATATTTCATTTAGCCGTGAAGGTGATCTCTATGCAAAAACAGATCCTGTGACTCCGAGAAAAGCTCTCTGGCTTAGATTTTCGCAATGAAGGAGGAGGCCGAAATCTGGAAATCCCACCCCCAAGCCTGCAGGGGTGGGAATGGGACCAGTTCAGGATTAGTGACTGTGTGTTTCATGGGGACAGCTGCCAGCTGTCTCCAGTTATGTCTGATTTTCATTAGCTAGGACTGGCAAACATGACGGGCGGGATTTTACGGCCTTGCGCATCCTGAAACCTTGAAATCCTGCCCGTGGTCAACAGACCTTCCCATTGTCCTCCCTTCACCCACTCTGATTCCCATGGCAGGCGGGGTGATAAAATTCTGGGTCGACGTGTGAAGATTATACCTGTTAGGAGCAGATCTAAACTTTGCTTAGTCCTTTGGAGAGGTGGGCTATCCCTTTGGATATGCTCCAGAGATGCTTTGGTGGAGGCCAGGTGTCCTTTGGGGGAGGTAAGCTGCCCTTTGGAAATGTTAAAAATGAACATGACTGTGTTTAAAAATGCTCAAAATCACTGGAACAGTCAAAAGTGTGAAATAAACTGTCAAAGACAACTGTCAAGGCATTTAAAACTCCTTTCCTTTTCAGTCTTTGAAATAAACTGTGTGGAATGTTTAAAAAAGGCATTGCTTGCTAATTCACTGTGTCTGTTGACATAGACATGTCGGCTACCCTTACTGGACTAGTACTGCATAACTGATTTCAGAACCTTCCATTATCACAGTGGGGTGCCTAGCATTTCACAATTTAACTGACAGCCATAAGTGGTTATAAACTCTTTGATGTTGGATGATGTATTCCAATGTTTGTTTTGAAAGGGATTAAGCACTTGAATGAAATGATTTTATAAGGGACTATGTACTTGAAGGAATGTAGATGTAAAAAAAGTTATGATTTTCAAAAACATTTTGCAATAGACATTTAAAACTTTATTGTATCTAATCTCAGGTTGAGTACCCCACCACCACCATTCTAGTGGGATTTCGAAGTGGATTGATTTCTCCTGGTTGTTGCTATTGTGTACAATTCTTTAGCATTTTCTCGAATTATTTAAATTTGCGAAAGTCGACAGGGAATGACAGAACAGGGGCTGAAGATGGTGATTCTTAGATCAAGGATTCTGCTCAAAATGTTTTGCCCCAGATATGGATACAGTAGTAGACATTCTCCATGCAATACAGCACTGAGCAGATAGCACACAGAGCAGGACTAACTGTTAGAAGTGGGAGGAAGGACTCTCAGGAGGCACATCAGCCCATGGTGTTTAGGGTGCAATTCTCCTATGTTCACATTAGAAGGAATGTAAGGAATAATGTGTTAGCTGTTGGTGTTCAACTGGGGAGTCCTCACTGAAATCTGCAACCTACCGCAGCTACAACTGCAACCTCAGACCAGGGAAAAGGACTATATTACCAGCGACTGTGAAAACAACTGTGACCATGAACTTTTATGAGCTCCTTTCGGGTCAGAATTGAAGGCATTGTAAGCACAGACAGATTGCCATCCATCTCTTTGGTAACAGAGGTTGTCAATGCTCTGTATTCAAGAAAAACTGACTACATTTTCATTCTCTCTTGCTAGTGAACCAGTACATGGGGTGAGCTTATAGCTTTGCAAGGACTGCAATTGACTCCATTCATGTTACTTTGAGGGTGCTGCATGTCAACTCCAAGGTGTACGGCAAGTGAAAGGGGTCTGTCATTCAATGTCTGGCAGGTGTGAGACCATATACAGCACTCCTTAGACCAACACAACTTACATAGAACATAGAACATAGAAAGCCACAGCACAAACAGGCCCTTCGGCCCACAAGTTGCGCCGATCACATCCCCACCTCTAGGCCTATCTATAGCCCTCAATCCCATTAAATCCCATGTACTCATCCAGAAGTCTCTTAAAAGACCCCAACGAGTTTGCCTCCACCACCACCGACGTCAGCCGATTCCACTCACCCACCACCCTCTGAGTGAAAAACTTACCCCTGACATCTCCTCTGTACATACCCCCCAGCACCTTAAACCTGTGTCCTCTCGTAGCAACCATTTCAGCCCTTGGAAATAGCCTCTGGGAGTCTACCCTATCCAGACCTCTCAACATCTTGTAAACCTCTATCAGGTCACCTCTCATCCTTCGTCTCTCCAGGGAGAAGAGACCAAGCTCCCTCAACCTATCCTCATAAGGCATGCCCCCCAATCCAGGCAACATCCTTGTAAATCTCCTCTGCACCCTTTCAATGGCTTCAACATCTTTCCTGTAATGAGGTGACCAGAACTGCGCGCAGTACTCCAAGTGGGGTCTAACCAGGGTCCTATAAAGCTGCAGCATTATCTCCCGACTCCTAAACTCAATCCCTCGATTAATGAAGGCCAGTACGCCGTACGCCTTCTTGACCGCATCCTCCACTTGCGAGGCCGATTTAAGAGTCCTATGGACCCGGACCCCAAGGTCCTTCTGATCCTCTACACTGCTAAGAATGGTACCCTTCATATTATACTGCTGCTTCATCCCATTGGATCTGCCAAAATGGATCACCACACACTTATCCGGGTTGAAGTCCATCTGCCACTTCTCCGCCCAGTCTTGCATTCTATCTATGTCTCGCTGCAACTTCTGACATCCCTCCAAACTATCCACAACACCACCTACCTTGGTGTCGTCAGCAAACTTACCAACCCATCCCTCCACTTCCTCATCCAGGTCATTTATGAAAATGACAAACAGCAAGGGTCCCAGAACAGATCCCTGGGGCACTCCACTGGTCACTGACCTCCATGCAGAGAAAGACCCCTCCACAGCCACTCTCTGCCTTCTGCAGGCAAGCCAGTTCTGGATCCACAAGGCAACAGCCCCTTGGATCCCATGCCCTCTCACTTTCTCAAGAAGTCTTGCATGGGGGACCTTATCGAACGCCTTGCTGAAGTCCATATAGACCACATCCACCGCTCTTCCTTCGTCAATGTGTTTGGTCACATTTTCAAAGAACTCAACCAGGCTTGTAAGGCACGACCTGCCCTTGACAAAGCCGTGCTGACTACTTTTGATCATACTAAACTTCTCTAGATGATCATAAATCCTGTCTCTCAGGATCCTCTCCATCAACTTACCAACCACTGAGGTTAGACTCACCGGTCGGTAATTTCCCGGGCTGTCCCTGTTCCCTTTCTTGAATATAGGGACCACATCTGCAATCCTCCAATCCTCCGGAACCTCTCCCGTCTCCATCGACGATGCAAAGATCATCGCCAAAGGCTCCGCAATCTCCTCCCTCGCCTCCCACAGTAACCTGGGGTACATCCCATCCGGTCCCGGCGACTTACCAACCTTGATGCCATTCAATAGTTCCAACACATCCTCTTTCTTTACGTCCACATGCTCGATCCTTTCTGTCCACCGCAAACCAGCAGTACAACCACCCAGATCCCTTTCCACCGTGAATACCGAGGTAAAGTATTCATTAAGCAGCTCCGCCATTTCTAACGGTTCCGCACAAACTTTTCCCCCTTCACCTTTTAAGGGTCCTATGCCTTCACATCTCATCCTTTTACTCTTGACATATTTGTAGAAAGCCTTGGGATTCTCCTTAATCTTACCCGCCAAGGCCTTCTCATGACCGCTTCTCGCTCTCCTAATTTCCTTCTTAAGCTCCTTCCTACATCCCGTATACTCCTCTAAATCCTTAACACCTCCTAGCTCTCTGAACCTTCTGTACGCCTCTCTTTTCTTATTCACCAGGTTCATCACAACCTTCGTGCACCACGGTTCCCGTACCCTACCAACACCCCCCTGTCTCATCGGAACGTTGTCATGCAGAGCTCCAGACAAACATTCCTTGAAAAACCTCCACTTTCCTTCGGTACTTTTCCCCAAGAATGCCTCCTTCCAATTTACCCGTCTAATTTCCTCCCTGATGACACTGTATTTCCCTTTACTCCAGAGAAACACTTTCCTAGCCTGCCTGATCCTATCTCTTTCCAATGCTATCGTGAAGGAGATAGAATTATGATCGCTATCCCCAAGATGCTCACCCACTGAGAGATCCTCCACCTGTCCAGGTTCATTAGCCAGCACCAGATCAAGTACAGCCTCTCCTCTAGTAGGCTTATCCACATACTGTGTCAGGAAACTCTCCTGGACACACCTAACAAACTCCTCTCCATCCAAACCCCTAGCCCTAGGGATATTCCAATCTATGTTTGGGAAATTAAAATCTCCCATCACGACAACTCTGTTATTCCTACATCTCTCCAGGATCTGTTTCCCCATCTGCTCCTCAACATCTCTGTTACTATTGGGCGGCCTATAGAAAACACCCAGCAACGTTACCGACCCCTTCCTGTTCCTCACCTCCACCCACAGAGACTCCGTAGTCAATCCCTCCACGGCGTCCACCTTCTCTACAGCCGTGACACTATCCCTGATCAACAGTGCCACTCCCCCCCCTCTCTTGCCTCCCTCCCTGTCCTTCCTGAAACATCTAAAACCCGGCACCTGAAGCACCCAGTCCTGTCCCTGAGACATCCAAGTCTCCGTAATGGCCACCACATCACAATTCGAAGCAGCAATCCACGCTCTAAGCTCATCCACTTTATTCACTACACTCCTGGCATTAAAATAGACACATCTCAGACCTTCAGCCTGAGCACTTCCCTTCTCCATCACTCGTCTAACCTCCCTCTTACCCTGTTTACATTCCTTATCTATTTGCGAGCTAACCTCCTCGCTCTCAGTCCCCTCATTTCGATTCCCTCCCCCCAACCTTTCTAGTTTAAAGTCTCTCCAGTAGCCTTAGCCAACCTTCCCGCCAGGATATTGGTCCCCCTGGGATTCAAGTGCCACCCGTCTTTTTTAAACAGGTCACACCTGCCCCTAAAGGAGGTCCCAATGATCCAAGTACCCAAATCCTTGTCCCTTGCTCCAGTCCCTCAGCCACGCATTCATTCTCCACCGATTCCTGTTCTCACTCTCCCGCGGCACAGGCAGCAATCCCGAGATTACTACCTTTGCATTCCTCTTTCTCAGCTGTCTACCTAACTCCCTATATTCTCTTTTCATGACCCCTTCCCTCTTCCTACCTATGTCAGCAGTACCTATATGCATCACGACCTTCGGCTCCTCTCCCTCCCCCTTCAGGATTTCTGGGACTCGACCAGAGACATCCCGGACCCCTGCACCAGGGAGGCAAACCACCATCCGAGAGTCCCGTCTGTGTCCGCAAAAACGCCTATCTGACCCCCTCACCGTAGAGTCCCCAATTAGCACTACCCTCCTTTCCTTACCCTTTTGCACTACTGGGCCAGGCTCAGCTCCAGAGACACTGCCACCGCTGCTTCCCCCAGGTGGGCTGTCCACCCCATTAGTACTCAGACAGGAGTACTTATTATTAAGGGGCACATCCACCGGGGTGCTCACCATCAACTGAGCTTTCTCCTTCCTCACTGTTACCCAGTTACCCTCCTCCCGTGGTCCCGGTGTGACCACCTGCCGATAGCTCCTGTCAATGACCTCCTCACTATCCCTAACCCGGCGAAGGTCCTCGAGCTGCAATTCCAGTTCCCTAACATGTTCCCTTAGGAACCGCAGCTCAACACACCCAGCACAGATATGGTCGTCCGGGAGGCTAGGAGCCTCCAGGACCTCCCACATCCTACATTGGGAACAACATACTGGCCTCACACTCATAATTGCCCCTTTAAACACACAGGGAAAAAAAAGTGAATGAAAATTTTAAACTTACCTTTCCTCCTCCTGTTTTCTCCAAAGCCCTGCTCTCACTGGGTCTTTTTTTTAGGTTAGAGGAGGAGGGAGGGTGGGATACTCTACAAGTGTAGAGTATCGGGATTCCTCTGTTCCAATTTATTGGGGAAAAAAAATCTCTCTCTCCCAGACCTCCCTGCGCGACCACTTCTGGGTTTAGATATTTTTAAAGAAAAAACCCGCGAAAAAGTAAGTTAAAAATAAAAATAACAGCGCTTACCCGCAGCACTCCTCTCGCGAATCTCTCCCTCTCTGCTGCACTTCCAAGACGCAATGAGGCCGATTCACTGAGGTGAGTAACTTTTTTTAGTCCATTAGTTTATCTATCCAGGCAACTCCACACATCTTCAACTGAACAACCAACACTCACTCGTCCTGATCTTATTGCCATTGCACACTCATCCCTCACACTCATCCTCCACAATATTTACCATTTTATTCTCTCCACACAATGTATTTCTCATACTCATAACTTTCTGCTTTCTCTCAACAGAGTGCAGAATTCCAAGAAAAGGCAGAGAATCAAGAGCCGGCCCTGAAATCACAGCCATGCAGTGGCTTTGGAGATCAGCTTGTTCCCCATATCTTTTATTCTCCTCATAGCCGGTTGGTTAAGGAAGAATCCAAAGCCTGATTTTACTTGGGAAACTTTTACTTAGAGGAATCTGCCAGCTGCAGATCCCAAACAGGAACAGCCTGAGAGCACAAGAGAGAGTGCTATCTGTCTAAACCCCTACACTATCTCCCTACCTAGAAGGTTTCTATCTCCTGACTCAACTCTTCTCTCAGCAAGTGTCTCTTTATAGGTACTTGAGTAACTATCGAATCAATGCTCTCCACCTGAATGTACTTAACTTCAATTGATACAATTAACATAGTAAGTAAATAGTAAATGTTTCCCCTACATTAACCAATTCATTTTTGAAATTTATAATTGAATGTGCTTCCATCACACTTTCAAGTAGTGCATTCCAGATCACAATAATATGTAAATTCTTTTATCTCTCATGTTGACTCTAGTTCTTTTGCCAATTATCTTCAGCCTGTACCCTCTGGTGACTGAACCTTCTCCTATGGGACTTAGCTTTTCTTTTTTTAATCTATATAAACCCTTCATCATTTTAAATGCCCTCTATCAAATTTCCCCTTACCATTCCATGCTCTTAGGAGAATGATTTCTGTTTCTCTAACCTTCTCACATAACTGAAGCTCTTCACCCTTTGTACCATTCTACTAAATCTCTTCTGCATCCTCGCTAAAACTTTTACATTCCTCCTAAATGTGAGAAGTCTCACAACACCAGGTTAAAGTCGAACAGGTTTATTTGGTATCTGCTCCTTCATCAGGTGAGTGGAGAGTTGGGCATATATGGACAAAGGCACAATTGCAAGATATGGTTGGAATGCGAGTCTTAACAGGTAATCAAGTCTCTACAGGTACAGATAATATGAGTGGAGAGAGGGATAAGCACAGGTTAAAGAGGTGTGAATTGTCTCAAGCCAGGAAAGTTAGTAGGATTTTGCAAGCCCTGCCCTAGTGATCAGCTCCTAAATCTCCGAGCTAAAACTGATAGTCAAGTTGCGCACGCACGAGGACAGCCTCAACCGGGATCTTGGGTTCATGTCGCACTACGTGTAACCCCCCACCAGTTGGTCTGGGCTTGCAAAATCATACTAACTGTCCTGGCATGAGACAATTCACACCTCTTTAACCTGTGAGTATCCCTCTCTCCACTCACATTATCTATACCTGTAGAGACTTATAAACCTGTTGGGCTTTAACTTGGTGTTGTGAGGCTTCTTACTGTGCCCACCCCAGTCCAACGCCGGCATCTCCACGTCCCAAGTGTAATGCATAGAATTGGACACAATTCTATGGGGAAGGTGGGAACATGCTATTGAGTTGAATGATCAGCCAAAATCATAATGAATGGTGGAGTAGGCTCGAAGGGCCAAATGACCTCCTCCTGCTCCTATTTTCTATGTTACTATGATATTCCAGTTGTAGCCTAACCAGGTTGGTTTCAGATGATCATTATACTACATCATATACGAGATGGGCCATGCTGATTAACATGGTTCTCATTAATCTGGTGCTAGACAACACCCTCCCTTTTCCAGGCTTTATGTGGGCGAGTTACAGCTGCAAGCCTTGACCATGCACTGGCACTCAAACTGATGTTTTGGGAGAAAGGTTAGTAATAGGTAAAGTGGAGCAATTTCCAGGCACACGAGGCCTAAACTTTCTTTGTGGGATTGTTGTTGGAATTTAAAAGCCACACCTTGAATGGCCTCTTCTAAGAACGTAAAAAAATAGAAGCAGGAGGAGACAATATGATTCCTCAAGACTCTCCACCATACAGTACAATCCTGACTAATTGTTGGCTCAAGTCCACCTTCCTGGCCATTCCACAAATCCCTTAATTCCTTGAAACCAAAAATCTATCTATCCCAGTCTTAAACATATTGAAGGATGGAACATCCCTCACTGTCTGGGGTAGAAGATTCCAAGGAATTCTAAACCTTTGAGTGAAGAAATTTCTTCTCATCTCAGTTCTCAATGATTGATCCCTTATCCTGAGACTATGTCCCTCATAGTCTCAATTCTCCAATCAGGGAAAACAGTCTTTTAGTCTCTGCCCCTTCAAATCCCATCAGAACCTAATTAGGCCTTTACTGTAAAGCCACAATGTTAGTTTATCCTTTGTTATATATTGAAACTAAAGTTGCATACAGCACACCAGGTACAGTCTCACCAAAGTCCTAAAAATCTGTAACAAGACATTTTTGTTCTTGTACTTCAATCACCTTGTTTTAAAGGTCAATAGGTCATTTGCCATCCTAATTGCTTGCTGTACCTTCATACTAACCGTGTATTATTTGTACAAGCACACCCAAATTCTACTGAGCATCAACATTTACAACTTGCACATTTCTAAAAAAATTCTACCTTTCTATTCTTACTACCAAAATGAATAACCTCACACTCCTCCATATTATACTCCAGCTGCCACCCCCTTTCCCATTCATTAACCTGTCTATATCTCTTTGTAGCCTCTTTGTGTCCGCCTCAGAGCTTATATTCCCACCTAGTTTTGTATAAGCAGCAAATTTAGATACATTAAGTCCTTTCTCTTTGTCTAAGGAATTAAATAGATGCAACTAGCTAAAGCCCCAGTGCTTTTTCACACAAAGGGTGATGAGTATCTGGAACAAGCTGCCAGAGGTAGTAGTAGAGGTGGGTACCATTTTGTCTTTTAAAAAGCGTTTAGACAGTTACACGGGTAAGATGGGTATAGAGGGATATGGTCCAAACGCGGGCAATTGGGATTAGTTTAGAGGTTAAATAAAGGGGGGGCATGGACAAGTTGGGCCGAAGGGCCTATTTCCATGCTGTAAACTTCTATGACTATGATCATTACAGCCTGTCAACTTGAAAATGCCCATTTATCCCTACTCTTTGCTTCAAGTCCGTTAACCAACCCTCTGCCCATGCCATATTACTGCCAACTCCAGAAGCCCTTATAGAACATAGAACAGTACAGCACAGAACAGGCCCTTCGGCCCACGATGTTGTGCCGAGCTTTATCTGAAACCAAGATCAAGCTATCCCACTCCCTATCATCCTGGTGTGCTCCATGTGCCTATCCAATAACCGCTTAAATGTTCCTAAAGTGTCTGACTCCACTATCACTGCAGGCAGTCCATTCCACACCCCAACCACTCTCTGCGTAAAGAACCTACCTCTGATATCCTTCCTATATCTCCCACCATGAACCCTATAGTTATGCCCCCTTGTAATAGCTCCATCCACCCGAGGAAATAGTCTTTGTGTATTAACCTTTTGGCACCTTACAGAATGCTTTTTGGCAATCCAAGTACAGTATATTACATCTATGAGTTCCCCTTCAACTACCCCAATAGTTAGATCCTCAAAAAACTCCATTAAATTTCCAAACACTATTTGCCATTTGTGAAACCATACTTTGCCTGATCATATTATAATTTTCTAAGTACATCATTAAATTTTACTTATAAAAATAGATTCCAGCATTTTCCTGACAACTGATGTTAGGCCACTTGCCCTGGAGTTCCCTGTTTACTCTTTCCCTCCTTACCTGAATTGTGGTGCGATATTTGCTAACTCCAATTCGCTGAAATTGTTGTAGAATCGAGGGAAGTTGGAAAACCATAACCAATGTTCGCACATTCACTGAAGTACCTCAATTAAAATCCAAGCATGTAGGCCATCAGATCCTGGGAATCTGTTGAATTTTCATCCCTTAAGTTTTTCTAATATTTTGTCTCTGCTGATATTAATTACCTTAATGTCCCAATACTTATTAGCCCCTTGGTTACCGTCTATTTCTAGAATATAAATTTGTCTCATCTACTGTGAACACAGTCAAAAAATATTTTTTCAATGTCTTTGCAATTTCCTCATTGACAGAATAATTTCTCCTTCATTTGTGTTTAATGCACCAATATTTACTTTAACTTCTCTCCTCTTTCTCATGTACTTACAAAACCTTTAAATCTGTTTTTATATTCCTGACCAGCTCACTCTCATATTCTATCTTTTTCCTTTTTTAGCCACTTTTTGATGACCCTTGGCTGGTTTTTGAAGCAATCCCAATCCTCAGGTTTACTATTATTCTTTACAAGATGATATATCTTTTTTCTTTTCATCTAATACTATTTGCGTCTGATCCTGTGTTGATTGGAGTTCACCAGGCAGGAAACTGCAGTTGTTTCTGTTCTCAAGGCAAAAGAGTATGTCCTGGTGGACCCAATGTCATCAGACCATAATTTGCAATTCTAAGGGAGGAATGCACCAGTTTCAGGTGGATTCCTTTCCTGTTTGCTCCAAGGGATGGATTAAGATTAAAGACAACTAGGTGAGTCATGCTTCATTCTCACTGGTCAGAAATGATAAAAAAAATTAACTTACATGACTCCACCTGTGCCACCTGATCTTTTGCCCTAACTTCAAGTGAGCTGGCAGACCAATTGGAGGAAACTCGAATGGGCCTCTTGAGACCAAGAAATGTGGCTCTCTCACTAGCTTGCAAGGGAACGTGGATTGGTGTACAACCAGTAAACACAATGCAAAATAATGCCTTTGAAAGCAAATCCACACACAAAGCCAGCATTTAGATTCTACCCTCTGCTGCCAAATACAAAGAGGTGTAAACTTTGGCTCAAATTCCAACTTTTCATTCATCAAGTGTCACTGATGTGACTAGCATGCAATGCTACTGAAGTAACATGCAGCTTTGTAAATAAGCTGTGATTATAGGACTACATTTATATTTATAGAGTGATGTATATTAGTCTGTTTTAATACTGAAGTGAAATGCCATTGGAGTCAGGATTGGATACCCTGCGATTTCTGAGTGCTATACAAACTGGGGATTGGATATATCCCAATACAAGGGATGACCATAAAAAGATAAAACAGTTTAAGCATCGTTTTGCTTCATATGGCAGTTTCTGAGGGATCGCTGACCTGTTCTAGATTTTCTCAGTTGCAAGCTGAGGCTTAGTGGTAGCAAGCCCACCTCTGATTCAGAGGTTATGGGTTCAGGTCCCACTGCAGAACTTGGGTGCAAAAATCAAAACTAACACTCCAGTGCAGCACTGCACTGACAGACATATTGGCTTTCAGATAAGACGTTAAACCAAGGTCCTTCTGCCTTCTCAGGTGAACATCAGTGTTTTGAACAAGAGTAAGGGAGTTATCCCCAGTTTCCTGGCCAATATTACCCCCTCAAATCAACATCATATAAATATATGTGTGATAAATGCAAGTACATTAATGTCCTTCAACATAATTCCAAAGACAAAAGTTAAATTTCAGGAGGATGAAAGACAAAATTAAATTTTTGTCTTTCAGAACTACCAGATATCTCACAGCATTTTATAGCCAATGAAGTATTAATGCATTTAAACTGGAAGTAAATAGCATTGTTTTAATGTAGGAATGGCAATCTGAGTGCATTAAACTCCCACAAACAGCAATTGTACAGCCCTCAGAACTCTGCAATAAATTGAACAATTAGACTGTTATTTTCTCTTCTATCATAACCTATTTTTATATCCCATACATTTTTTGTCTCAATGCAAAACCCCTCCCCCATGACACACAGGGCCATCTGTCTCTTGTTCTTAAATTTGTTACATCTATGTCTTTCCCAGCTACAGTATCATATCCAACACATTTTCCCTCTTTTAGTTCTGACAAAAGAGTGAAATGGACTCAAAGTGTTAACACCATTTTTTCTCCCTGCAGATGCTGCTAGACCTGCTGAGCTTTTCCAGCATTTTCTCCTTTTGTTTCAGATTCCAGGATCTGCAGTATTTTGCTCATTTCACAAAAATAGGTGATCTGGTACACATTGCTGTTAATGGAGCTTGATGACCATCCTTCCATTGCAACAGTGCAATTTAAACGCAAGTTTGACTGCACTTTCAAAGTACTTCATTGACTGTAAAATAGTTTTGAGATATCTGGGAGTTATGAAAGGCACAAATTTAATTTGTTGTCTCTGAAATGATATGGAAGGACACTGATTATTTGCATTTATTGTACATCTGGAATTTCTCTCTCAATTCTCACAACAAAGACATTTACACTTCAAACGTTAATGCTTCCACTTAAACAAAGGAAAGGTGCATTTGGGGCAAATGTGCTAATTAGTACACTCACATTCCAATACATGAATTTTAGGGTGTTTGTGTTCAAACTTCCATTAAAATCACATTTTTGCTTCCCCTGTTAAACCTGAGAAAGTTTGAAATATATCAAAGCCACTAACCATCATTAGAATGAAACACTGGCAGTCAACCTACACTTGTGGTCAGGGAACACCCACTTCATTTTCTGGGAGTTTTTATTCCTAACACAACCTCTTGATTTGTCTTACAGAGCTGCATGTTACCACAAGCATTTGTAGACCATTTGATGACAATGTTTTATTCCTAAGAGGCTTGTAATGCTCAAGCAACATCTGATGGGCAACAGTAATGGAGAACACCATCTTAGCTATTTACAGCTATATGGCGGCTTGATTTTCATGTCTTAAATCCTGAGGCATTTGCTGAAACAGATACCCCTGTCTCAATAGGTTCAATGCATTAATGATGAAAAAACATGGACGTAGTTCAAGAAGCATCCTTCAAAGTATTACGAAAGGAAATATCGTTGCATATGACATTTTATCATTTTCACAAGTGCTTTCAGCTGAAGGGTGTAGAGGCACTGATTTTTTTTTATGGGGTTAGAATTATGACCGTTCTTATATGCAATGGCGAACTAAACACCCACTACAATATGTTCAATGACATAGCTTTTGTCTCTGTCGATCAGTCAAAGTTGTTTGGCCTCCTGAATTATATGATTTTATATAGAGTATGTTTTGTGATTAGCCATAAATAAATAGTATCTCTATAAGGAACAACTCATTGTTAAGTGATGAGCTGAACCATTACGTATGAGCACAAAGTGATTTACTTTCCATATTATGATTCCATTTCAAACACTAAATTGGTCTTCAATGAAAAATTGAATTTAATTTTCCAGCTTTCATAGTCAATCTTGAAATGGCGGTGCTTACCACTGACCTTGAATAAAACTTCCCACAGAAATCCAATAACCTCTGTGGCACTTATTCCCACTTTCCCTACATCTGCATGAATGTAATACTTTGTCAAATGGATCGCCTCATAAATTTTAATTAATCAGTCAGACGTGACTTTCCCTTTACAAACCCATATCACCTGTCCTTCATTAATCCGTGTCTTTCTAAATGATGATTTATACTGTCTCTCAGAATTTTTTCTAATAATTTGCCCACCTCTGAATTAAGACTAACTGGCCAGTAATTACAGATCAAGTGTAGAAACTGTTCTCGGCCTTTTGGCAAAGATCAGGCACCAGGTCAAGCCCAAGATGGAGTGCAATGCTTTATCTTGTCAGCTTGAATCTGGTTTGCCTCCCTCATGGGGACCATGAATTAGATTCAATTTGATTTTGGTTTTTGGAGTAAGCAAAGAGATGGATTTGGGTCTACCTGGTCTACTCTGCACATTGGCTTTGTAACTTTAAGAATGGAGTAAAACATGTTTAAAAATGATTTGGGCTATCTGTTCATCCCTTTTTAAACAATGGCACAGCGTTCACAGTCCTCCAGATCTCTGGTATTGCCTATAGCTAGATAGGATTAGAGAATGATGGTCAGGGCCTCCACTGGGATACATTTCATCTGGGCCTGGTACCCTCTTCATTTACAGAAATAGTCAACCTTTTTTCAGCTTTGTCCCAGCTGCCTGGTAACTTCTCAAACTTTACATTTAATCATCTCAACATTAAAAAGATCTGAATGACCTAAAACCTCTGTACCAAATTAAAATCCTACTGGTATTTGGATACGGGTGAGAAATCTTCAGTGCATAATGTGAAATAGTTATAAGTACCCTTGTGCAGTTCTCTACCTGGCTGTAGACTGACATGCAGCTAGAGTATAACTTGTGTTCTGTATTGTAAAGCAATGCATTTCTGTGAGATTAGTCACATGATGTGCTGTGACATCACCAGAGGAATTTGCAGGTTTTTATTTCTCTTCCATGTTAGACTTCAATCAGGCGATACCTTGAAAGTAAAACTGCATTGGTTTGTTTAAGCAACCCACAGTGGGGCATCTCAGAAATTCTTTTTTCTTGTTGCCAAATCAGTCAGAAACAATTACACATACACAACACTTCAGTCAACCACAAAGGTCATAATTTGACTTTAATGGCAATAAAAATCAGGAAGTTAAGACAATGTCAAGATCTATCACAACATGGCTGTCAGTGAATTACAAATATTAATACAACTTACCGGAGAGACCTTGCTTCTTCTTTAGAATCATAGAATCCCTCCCATGCAGAAGGAAGCCACTTGACCCATCGAGTCTGCATCGACTCTCCAACAAAGAATCATACCCAGAGCCTATTCCCGTAACCCCACATATTTATCTTGCCAATCCCCCCAACCTACACATTTTGGAGTAAATGACATTTTCTCACCCTTCAATTGGATTAATTTCTCATAATTCACTGACAACTATTAATGTCCTTGGCAATGTACACATTCTGCTACAAAGTAACATATTTTTCTTCACTAGAAAATGATGTCTTTGTGAGATAAATTGTTCTAAACACCGAGCCTATCTCAAGGTAAATGTGAATGGGAAAAAGAATCCTTAAAGAGAGTGTTATGCTCGATACAACCTTGTAGTCTGAAATCACATAACACTGGATAACAAAGAAATACAGCAGCCTCAATTAATGTGTTTCTAGATTCCTTTCAATACATACTTCAAACACCAAGAATCTCAGAAGTGTACACCTGACTTCAAACACTGAAGGCCATGGAATGACAAAACTTCAAAATTACCAATGTACTCACCATCAAACTTCTTATGTCTGGAAACAAATGTTGTGCGTAGAAAGTGACTTGTTTCTTCCACCATGTTTTCAAACTCCAATTTGCTTTGTTGGCTCAGCTTGTCTTCCATTTCGGAGGTGCAGCATGTATAACCTTGTGTACATATTCGCAGATGCTCCCCTGCAAACAAAATTGAAAGCAAAATTAGCGATTGAGCATAAAGAATTCTGGGCTTCTGATGAGAATTTATATGATCATATCAAGTGAGCCTTGCAATGAAATAGTTGGTTCCGCAGGTCATCTGGATGTTACCACAGTTCTAGTGGACGTGTTCCATGTTGTAGCTATCTCCCCAAGTCTTGTTGAATTTGTTTTTTTTTAAAAAAAGAACATTGACAGGTCTCAATTGTTTCGATTTTCACTAGGGTTTAGACTTTGCGGTTAAAGTGATTTTTACTCCAGGCGAAATTTAAACAATAATGGACACATAATGCACAATGTCTTTCCAAATTGAAACCAGGCATGGTGATTGAAATAAGAAAGTAAATGTCAGTTCCATTTTGTCATTCAGTCTTTTCTCAATTTGTTAAAAGGTGAAGAAGCATGTTATTTACAGACCAGTCCTCCTAAGTGGATCACACTGCTTTAGAGGATGCAACTGAAAACTTGTACCACTGCAATCCAAAAGTATGGTTTTAATTGCTCAGTAACCTCATTAACACCAAATGGGCAAACAATTTAAGTTTTAAATTTGCTGATTGCCAAATGTATTTAAATTCAAATATCTTTCTCTTTTACTGACATACGTGAGATACTAGGGCTGCAATTGAAAACAGTAACATGATCCAATGCTGGTTTTAGAAATGGTCACACTGGATGGTCATTTATCCACAAATTCAAACCTAAAATTGGATTTCATCTTCAGTTTTGGTGAAATACGTACCTAAATGAATCTGCCTCCATACTACATTGTTGATGTGATTATTCTAAACACCAAGCAATTTAGGAGCAGAAGTGATAGCCTGAATCTTCCCATCAGTGGCAGTGCCAATGCCTGTGAAGACTTTCTTGACATGATCACCCTGCCCATATTTTCTTTGACTGCCAGCGAGAATGGAGAACTTGGTGCTTAGCCAAATCGCCATTCACCGCAGCAGGATCAGAGAATCCCAGCTGTGGCCAAGGTTGGAGAATCCTGCTTAATACCTTTGGATGAGTTCTGGGAGAATTAAATGTCCACTTCAGGGGCAGAGTAAAGAATAACTGTGGGAGTAGAAGGGGTGGAAATTTTAGGTCATTTTAAAAGTTAAATGGGGAAAACATCTCTGTAGTTTAGAGTATAAATTCACGACTAAATAGCGTTTTGACAATGTTGCATTTGGTTGTTGTTGTTATGGTGAAAGACTTCAAATTTGAAATCTTGGTCTAAATTCAATGTGCACCTGCTGGCATTTTCTCAGTGGCGGGGGGGGGGGGGGGGGGGGGGGGGGGTGCAATGCAAGATCAGGCAGGTGCCCACTCCAACACTTCTGCACCCATCACCAAGCTCACTTCCATAATATGCGGGTAGCTGGGCGCCCAAACCAGCAGCCCCCCGCCAAATTTTAAAAAAATAATCAAGGGGCTACTGAGCTTGATTGAGCCCGATAATGTGCTACCCATGCAGTAATATGGTTGGCAATGGCAGCACGATGGAAGTGGATGGGCCAATTTTAAAAAAACCTTTTCAAAGTTTTCAAAGAGCAGGAAGAAAGGGGGATGCCATTTTTTTTCCTACCCTCCAACTCTCTAAAGCCTTGCACTTCCTCCCACCACCTCCAAAAAATATCTATATACAAGTTATCACTGTCTCCGGGAATCTTAATACAAGATCAAAAAAATAGATTCTGCATTTATAAAAGTGCTTTTCTTCACCTCAGCCAATGAAGTATTACTTGAAGTGAAGTCATTGTAGTAATGTCGGAAACTGTGACAGCTAATTTGTGCATTGTAAGGTTCCAAAACAAAGAGTGACATGAAAAAGAATCTCTTCCTAAGTGATGCTGGATGATTTTTAAATCCTTCTGTGGCCTCACCCCTCCCATCTCTGTAATCTTCTCTAGCCCCAACCTCCAAGATATCTGCGCTCCTCTAATTCTGTCAATTGTGCATCCCCTATTTTAATTGCTCCACCATTGGTGGCTGTGCCTTTAGTTGTCTGGGCATGGAGGTCTGCAATATCCTCCAAACACTTCTCCCCCTCACTAAAGTGATCTCTTTATCAAAGCTTTACACTTTCTTACCAAATATCTCCTTTTGTAGCTCATGTCAAATTTTGTTTTATAATGTTCCTGTGAAGAACCTTGGGGCAATTATTACATTAAAGGTGCTCTATCAATATACAAAATGTATATTGATAGAGCACCTTTTAGAAACACCTAGGAGAGCAGAAGAGGACTTAATTTTAGATCTCAGCTGAAACGGTCATTGCTGACAGTGCAGTGTTCCCCAATACTGGACTGAGATACCTAGATCATGCCCTCAAGTCTCCGGAGTGCAATTTTAACCACAACCTTTAGACTTGGCTGACAATACATGGAAGTGAACAATACAAGACTGAAAGCAGCAATCTCTCCATTTCTATCCTTTTTTAAATGATAAACGAAAGAAAAAGCCAGTATTCTAAAGTATTCATCCTTTTGGTCTTCAGCTAACCCAATATTCAAATGAGCTAACAAACACGACATCGACAACTGAGAAATCTGAAAAGCATCTGTTGCTTGAGCAACACTTTAACATCGTTTGCTGGTGGCACAGTTTTGGTACTCCAAACAGGGGTGCCATAGAACCCAGATAGAAAAAAAAGCAATGAAAATTAAGGGTTACTTCACTTCACTGTCAGTATATTTCTAGTGACTGATTCTGTAATCACTGTAATTAGTGAGAGGTACTTGCATGACTTCACTATTGTTTTCTCATTGAATCCTCATGAAAACATTTTGCTCGTCCACAAAACCTAAAGGCCCAGATACTGAATTCCCTGGAGGGTCACGTATCCCAGAGAAACCCTGTAAGATTCTGCTGGGGGACCTCTCGGAAGTCTTCAGACATGAACTGCACATGAAATGCTTGTGGAATTCTTTTGGGCAATTATTCCCCAAAACTCCATTTGAAAGTCAGAGACTTCAGATGGTTCTGACTTTCTGAGCAGCAAAGTTACTCAGCAAAGGTTAGAAGGATGGCACAGTGGTTAGCACTGCTGTATCACAGCGCCAGGGATCCAGATTCAATTCTGGTTCAGGTTACTGTCTGTGTGGAGTTTGTATGTTCTCCCTGTGTCTGCATGGGTTTCCTCCGGGTTCTCCAGTTTCTTACCACACTCCAAAGATGTGCAGGTTAGGTTTATTGACCAAGATAAATTGCCCCTTCGTGGTTGGGTAAATATGTGGGGTTATGGGGATAGGGTCTGGGTGGGATTGCTGACGGTGCAGATTTGATGGGCTGAATGGCCTCCTTCTGCACTGTAGGGATTCTATGATTAAAACCACTTTTAACTCCTGGGTAACTATCGTACTGATCCTCTGATTACGCCCTCCAACCTCCATTCCTCTGACTACCCTCCTGACCACTTGGCAACCCCCCCCCCACCCCCAACTATTCCCCCTGTTTCTCCAGAAGGAACTCTTCAAATGCAGACAATAAACAGATAACAAAACTGACTCCAAATTATGAATTCAGAGAAAGGGTTTAATAAAGAAACTTCATAACTCCAAACTTGGGACCTTGCCTTGGGCCAATCCAAGCTCCCCACAATTCCCAACAAGTTCTTATTTATAGAGTCATAGAGGTTTATAGCATGGAAACAGGCCCTTCGGCCCAACTTGTCCATGCTGCCCTTATATATTTTTTTAACCCCTAAGCTAATCCCAATTGCCTGCATTTGGCCCATATCCCTCTATACCCATCGTACCCATGTAACTACCCAAATGCTTTTTAAAAGATAAAATTGTACCCGCCTCTACTACTACCTCTGGCAGCTTGTTCCAGACACTCACCACCCTCTGTGAAAAAATTGCCCCTCTGGACACTTTTGTATCTCTCCCCTCTCACCTTAAACCTATGCCCTCTAGTTTTAGACTCCCCTACCTTTGGGAATAGATATTGACTATCTACCTTGTCTATGCCCCTCACTATTTTATAGACCTCCATAAGGTCACCCCTCAGCCTCCTATGCTCCAAAGAAAAAAGTCCCAGTCTATCCAGCCTCTCCTTATAAATCAAACCATCAAGTCCCGGTAGCATCCTAGTAAATCTTTTCTGCACTCTTTCTACTTTAGTAATATCCTTTCTATAATAGGGTGACCAGAATTGCACACAGTATTCCAAGTGTGGCTTTACCAATGTCTTGTACAACTTCAACAAGACGTCCCAACTCCTGTATCCAATGTTCTGACCAATGAAACCAAGCATGCCGAATGCCTTCTTCACCACTCTGTCCATCTGTGACTCCACTTTCAAGGAGCTATGAACACGTACCCCTAGATCTCTTTGTTCTCTAACTCTCCCCAATGCCCTACCATTAACTGAGTAAGTCCTGCCCTGGTTCAATCTACCAAAATGCATTACCTCGCATTTGTCTAAATTAAACTCCATCTGCCATTCGTCAGCCCACTAGCCCAATTGATCAAGATCCCGCTGCAATTGGAGATAACCTTCCTCACTGTCCACCAATCTTCATGTCATCTGCAAACTTACTAACCATGCCCCCTATATTCTCATCCAAATCATTAATATAAATGACAAATAACAGTGGGCCCAGCACTGATCCCTGAGGCACACCGCTGGTCACAGGCCTCCAGTTTGAAAAACAACTCTCTACAGCCACCCTCTGGCTTCTGTCAAGAAGCCAATTTTGTACCCATTTAGATACCTCACCCTGGATCCCGTGAGATTTAACTTTATGCAACAACCTACCATGCGGTACCTTGTCAAAGGCCTTGCTAAAGTCCATGTATACAACATCAATTGCACTGCCCTCATCTACCTTCTTGGTTACCCCTTCAAAAAACATAATCAAATTTGTCAGACATGATTTTCCACTCACAAAGCCATGCTGACTGTCCCTAATCAGTCCTTGCATCTCTAAATGCCTGTAGATCCTGTCTCTCAAAATACCTTCCAACAATTTACTCACCACAGATGTGAAGTTAACTGGCCTGTAGTTCCCAGGCTTTTCCCTGCAGCCCTTTTTAAACAAAGGCACAACATTTGCCACTCTCCAATCTTCAGGCACCTCACCCGTGACTATCGATGATTCAAATATCTCGGCTCGGGGACCTGCAATTTCCTCCCTAGCCTCCCACAATGTCCTGGGATATACCTCATCAGGTCCCGCAGATTAATCTACTTTGATGTGCTTTAAGACTTCCAGCACCTCCTTCTCTGTAACATGTACACTCCTCAAGACATCAATATTTAATTCCCAAGTTCCCTAACATCCATGCTTTTCTCAACAGTAAATACTGATGAGAAATATTCATTTCGGATCTCACCCATCTCTTGTGGATCTGCACATAGATGACCTTGTTGATCCTTAGGAGGCCTTACTCTCTCCCTTGTTACTCTTTTGCCCTTTATGTATTTGTAGAAGCTCTTTGGATTCTCCTTTGCCTTATCTGCCAAAACAATTTTGTGACCCCTTTTTGCCCTCCTGATTTCTCTCTTAACTCTACTCCTACATCCCCAATACTCTTCAAGAGATTCACTTGATCCCAGCTGCCTATGCACGTCATGTGCCTCTTTCTTCTTCTTGACCAGGGCCTCAATATCCTGAGTCATCCAGGGTTCTTCTGCCAGTCTTGCCCTTCACTTTAAGAGGAATGTGTTTACCCTGAACCCTGGTTAACACACTTTTGAAAGCATGCCACTTACCAGACATCCCTTTGTCTTCCCACAGACTCCCCCAATTAACTTTTGAAAGTTCCTGCCTGATACCATCAAAATTGACCTTGCCCCAATTTAGAATATTAACTTTTGGGACAGACCTATCATTCTCCATAGCTATCTTAAAACTAATAGAATTACGGTCACTGGCCCCAAAGTAATCCCTCACTAACACTTCTGTCACCTGCCCTTCCTTATTTCCCAAGAGGAGGTCAAGTTTTGCCCCCTCTCTAGTCGGGCCATCCACATACTGAATGAGAAATTCCTCCTGAATACACTCAAATTTCTCTCCATCCAACCCTCGAATACTATGGCTGTCCCAGTCAATGTTGGGAAAATTAAAATCTCCGACTATTACCACCTTATTTTTCTTGGAGCTATCTGTAATCTTCTTACATATTTGCTCCTCAATTTCCCGCTGACTATTTGGGGGCCTATAGTACAACCCTATCGAAGTGATTTCCCCCTTCTTATTTCTCAGTTCTACCCATATAGACTCAGTGGCCGAACCCTCGGATATATCCCCTCTCAGTACGGCCGTGATGCTTTCCCTAATCAAAAGTGCAACTCCCCCTCCTCTCTTACCTCCTGTTCTATCTTTCCTATAGCATCTGTACCCTGGAACATTGAGCTGCCAGTCCTGTCCCTCCCTTAGCCATGTTTCAGTAATTGCTATAATATTCCAGTCCCACATACCCATCAATGCCCTGAGTTCATCTGCCTTGCCCGTCAGGCCTCTTGCATTGAAATAAATGCAGTTTAATCTGGACTTCCTTTGCTCTCTGTCTTGCTTCTGTCTGATCTGTCTGGTACTAGGATTACTGACACTGCCTTTACTATTTAATGTGCTCTCTTTAACTTCTGTGTTGTCCTCAAACTTCTCTTCTGTCTCCGTACTGCTTTGGATCCCACCCCCCTGCCAAACTAGTTTAAACCCTCCCGAGTGGCTCTAGCAAATCTCCCCGCCAGGATGTTAGTCCCCCTCCAGTTCAAATGTAACCCATCCCTCTTGAACAGATCAGCCCTTCCCCAGAAAAGATCCCAATGATCCAAAAATCTAAATCCCTGCCCCCTGCACCAGCTGCAGTCGGCTGACCATCCCATCATTCTGTAATTGTTTCCATGGTTTACTGGGTCAGCTAACCCTTACAGCTTGTTAACATTGGTCACATTACATCCGATACAAATTTGTCACTGATTACATTCCAACAGAGTCCCTTTAATTTTTTTTCAAAATAATTTAAGACAACTGTCCTCTGCTACCAATGTTTCTTCAAAAGGAACTCTTCAAATGCAGACAATAAACATATAACAAAACTAACTCCAACTTACAAATTCAAAGAAAGATTTTAATAAAGAAACTTCATAACTCCAAACTTCAGGTCTTGCTCTGGGCCAATCCAAGCTCCCCACAATTCCGAACAGGTTCTTATTCATAGTGAGTCAGCTGACCATCACATCACTCTGTAATTGGTTCCATGGTTTACTGGGTCAGCTGACTCTTATAGCTTGTTACCATTGGTCACATTACATCCGATACAAAGTTGTCATCAATTACATTCTAACACTCCCAATCACCAAATTACCCTCCCTAACCCCCAACCACCGACTAACCGCTGAAACCCCTGACACCTGCCCTGACCACCCAACTTATCCCTGACTTGATCACTCCAATACTCTCCAGTATCCTACCAATTTATCTTACACAATTACCTTCTCTCCTCGTTTCTCAAAGAGGCGGAGACATTTAAATTCAGCCATTTACAGCAACAAGTGTCGCTTCACTTCCCCCAATAATTCTGGACTACACTGAGGGACTCAGGAGCAGCTGTGCTGCATATTTGTCAGCAGGCCTGGGTCAGAGGTCCCTGCATGAAAAGTGTAGCTCCAGTCTAAGGCAAGTGAAAAGGAGCAGGGTGGCAATGCGACAGTGATTACCACTCCACAAAAGATTCAGCTAATCCAGTTTACTCCTGGTTAATTACTTTGTATTATCTCCCCTCGTCTCATATAACATGCCCTGGGGAGAAAGTGGCCAGGTGGCCATTACCAATGTCTATCCATAATACAGCAAAGATTTACAATCCTTTCAGTTTCACTGGCAGCAGCCTTCGAAAGATACTGCCATCTAATTAAACATGAAACAGAAGCAGAACCTAAGACTGAAAGCAAAATACTTCTACTTTAGACAGCTGTATCAGTAAATGTATAATGCTATTCTTAATTGTGATTGGAACTGAAGCTCTGTTCAGATACAAAAATTCAATAACTGTAAAAGGAGATAAGCCAATATGTTTGGTGCTGTTTAAAACTGCCCTAACTATTTTTCAAATGATAGTATTCTGATCTGCCTTCCTGCTATCCAGCAGTTGTAACCAATGGCGCATTCATTTCTCTTCGAGATATTTGTTGAATTGGATCTTGAAGATGCAGGTTACTTGCTCTAGAACCTCACTTGGTAAGTTGGTTGAACAAACAATCCTCTTGTCAATGAGGTAATGCTATTTTACCTCGCAATGTTCTCATTTCAGTTCATACAGCTTTTATTACATTCCTGTACTTGTCCTCCTGTTCTCCTACCCCATATCAAATTCTCTACATCACCCAGCCTCATTAATTGGATATCTCCAATTATAGTCTGAGTTGAATTCCCTCCTTTATGATTAAACCACTCTGTCCTCATATGGTGTATTCTCTACTTTCCTAATCATTGAAGCAGCTTTTCACTGCATACCTTCCAACTCAGCTGCATTGTACCTGTAGTGAAGGTGCCAGAATTGCATATAAATCATTCAGGCCTGTCTTCACAATCCACTATTTTTCCTTCAACTTCTGGTTTTGTATATAAATACATATACATCACTACCCTATCAATTATCTTCTTTAGTCCTGTTCCATGTAAGCAGGTGATCTTTACCACTTGGAAGGACAAGGGCAGAAGACACAAGTGAACACCATCACCTGAAGATTCCCCTTTAATAGATCTTCTACCTATGATCAGCAATCAGTCACCCTTACATCAGGGAGATAACATACCTAGATATTCTGATAGTTAGGCCATCTTCCTTTCTAAATACCCAACAATCAAATATCCCAAATTAATTACTGTTCTCCTCATTTCCGGGAGCCCCTGTCTTCACTTGCTACTGAAATATCCTGGGTGCTTTGAGATTTTGTGGCCACCGGCTCAGCTTGCTGCTTACTTGACACACCTACTGGTATAAACCTTCCATTCTCTGTCAACATCAAATTTATTCACTATTTCATGTTTCCTAATCATTTAATGACAGGTATTTAGTGACCAAATACCGAGTCGTGATATATATCTAGGGGTGGTGAAGAAATGAATTCAATGAAACCATTAAATTAGATAAAGCATTAAAGCTAGTGCTCTACATTTTCCAGTAGAATGTTGCGCTGACTCAATGTTTGTACAACAATATTAAACTGTTTTTAATTCAACAAAGAGAAGGCATAACCACGCAGGGCACAAAGGCCCTCTGGAAGTGGTGCATGGGCAACCTTTGGCAATGTCTCTTGCCCTGTGCTGTCTGTGTTTAAAAAGAGATATTAAAAAGATCTGTTTGACTCCCTCCGGTTTATTCACTTTCTTCTATGAAACCATTTAGATTTTTATCTGCGCCTTACTGACAGGATAGGTGTGCTGGTAAGGTAGCTCAAGGTAATTAGTCTCATGCATTGTGTACATATATTGCTGAATAGATACCTGAATTTCAACAAAAATGACTTTTGCTGCAATATTCCCTTTTTTTGCACTATTTTCTCTTTTGCTTCCATGGGTCTCCCTGAGCTATGCATCATTTTTAGCTGAAAGGACAAATGGGCAAATTGCCTACCTGGGGAACTTCTCTTAATTCTCTGGGGAATGGAACCTATCATGTGCTTGGCATTTCCCCACAATAGCACAGCTAAGACCAGAGACTCGGCATGTGGAGAATGATGTGCCCCACCTCTCAAGTGGCACAATAGTTTGCACAGATATCCCATCCACTTTACATTTCTCAAGGAAAATAATATTTTGACGCAGAATTTTTTTTCTGTGTATGCCAGAAGGAAAATGAAGCAGCCAATCACCATATCATGTTCGTAAACTGTCAGTTATAGATAAAGCATCAAGAAAACAGTTTTAACTTGGAGGCACAAATAGAATTGAATAATAGTCAACAAAGGGCACCTTTACAATGCAAAATTCACGGACCAGAAGTGGGGTGGGAAGGTTCAGGACAATAAGGGAGGTGTATCTGAAATATTCTCAGTGGGAGTTAAACAAGCAAATTGTTCTTTATCCAACTCATTTTGAAAATAACCCTATGAGGAAGGGAAAAAAATGCCTTTTCTCATTTATGAAATATATGAAATAACCTTCTAGCTAAAAATATTATGAGCAAATAAATGCATTTATGGATTGAATGCAAATAGAAGAGTGCTGCAGAACTCATAAATATAAATCAAGGTTATAGATTTTCTCAGTTAAGAAAGGCGAGATAACGTACATCAGTGGTTTGGCTAGAATGTATGTCAGGGTCACAGCAAGGATTCTGTAAGCTGTGATGAAAACACCTTGAATATAAGGCTATCTAACTCATTTAGGAGGAGTATTCTTGACAAAATTTTATGCAAAGGCCTCTGTATGTTTTCAACATTAAATTGCTGTGACAGTTGCATTGTACTCACAGCGGTATAAGCCACCAATGAATACACTTCCGACCTTCAAATATTCAAATGAAACAATTTGCAAAATGTACCAGATTTCATAACTTTGCAGTACACCTCTGATAAATGATTTACAGGGGGAATTATGGCCTGGTGTCCTCAAGCTGCACACTTTAGAAATGCTTGGTATAGGCAAGAGGATGCAATCGACATCTAATGTCATATTGGGATGTAATAAATAATGGTACAGGTATAGGAATTCCTAATTTGAAATGTTCCATATTGCACAGCTTTGTAATCAGTGGGAAAATGGATTATAGTACAATTAGTGAGGAAAACAAGGGAGTCTTGAATTTAACTCATCCAATAAGTAGTAATCTCATGGAGGAAAGATATAATGAACATGCCTGATCTCTAGATAGGGTGGCCTTATTGAGCAATAGACCATCCCCTATCTCTTGTGTCAATATTGTGCCTTTAAGAAATGTAATTTAGTAATGTTTTTGTGTGCTTGTTTTTTTTAAAACAGTCTGTTCTAACTGGTGCCGCTGGGTCTGTAACCGGCAGCCCTGTATTGTTACAGCAGCAATGTTTGTTTTAATCTGGACTAATGCCTTCTGTTATTTTAGCGTTCCCCTGGGGTTTTGCAGAATAGGACTTGATTAGGTTGATAGACAGATGTGACATGTGACTGGGTGGAGCTAGGCTTACACAGGGAAATCAAATTTAGATGTTGCTTGGAATTGTTAGAGTGCAGTGCCTCTCTTTCTCTCTCTGGAGTTGGAGATGGAATCTGCTCGGAAATAAGTCTCTTTCTCTAAAATTCTGTTGTTTGCAGGTGGATCTTTCTCTGGAGGTGTTTGTATGAGAGTCTGACAACAGGTGGCTGTCTGGATCTCTGTCCAGAGGTATTAAAAGGCTGGAAATCCAGCATCCACATGAGCATATTTGTTTTTGCTGCTAATTGGTTCTGAAGAAGGGATTTATGTCTATGGGGTACTGTTTAAATTGGAACAATAGAGAGGGATAGCCGTTAAGAATTCTACTTAGTCATGTTTAAGTATTTTAATTGGTTTAAATTATACTTATTCTTTTTGTTATATTCCATCTTAGATAAAGCTTGTTTTGATAAAAGCTTCCTAGTGGGTCAATTGAATCATACCTGGAGCAAAACACCTTATGCTCATCCCAATGCTAATATCAAAAGGAAATGTTAGGGTCTAGGCTAACTTCATAAAATACCTTGGCATTTATGATCTGGTCCCTAACGCTCTACAAAGGGAGAGAAAATAAGAAAGGGCCAGAGTAATATTTAAGAGCATCACAAATATAATAGCTGCACACAATGTCATAATCATCTTTTCCATTATTGAAATAAAATAGATCTGTAAATCTTATTCTTTTCAAATATCCCTCCCTGCTCCTTGACCAGAAATGTTGAGTTGTTGGTTAGGTATTGGTTAACTGGTACCAGTCACCCTCTGCCATGTAGCAGGAGTATCCAGATGCCAGGAAAAAATATGGCAGTGAACAATGTTGGTGATTTAACTATTGAGGGCATTGTGGCCACACACACAAATCTCGGATTTTTTTTGGTACCTTTCATACTTTATTTCTGATCAAAAAAGCCAATTCAATTTAAGTCCAATCATGGTTCCCATATGAGGGACAAACCCTCAAGCTGACAGAATAAGATATTCTTATCTTGGGCTCCATCAAATAAAATCCAAGCTGACAGGATGGGGCACTGCACCCTCTCCCGGGCTTGATCTAACGCTTCATTTTAGCCAAAAGGCTGAGTTGACTTTGAAAAACTGCATCAGGTAAAGCCTCGGTTTAACCTCATTGGTTATTGAACCCAATATGGAGCTAGATCAGAGACCGAAGACCCTTTTAAAAGAATGGGTATATGACTAGTTACTAGCCTTTTAACAATATTTCTCAGCTACACTAGCACAAAGTAGGGTTTGAACCTAGGAATTGGCTACCTATGGCTCAGCTTGAATTCTGGACAAACACTCAAGTTAAATGCCTAGACGGGATACAAGCCCAGAACTTAGAGGTAATGTGTAGATGTACTTTTGATGTGGAGATGCCGGCATTGAACTGGGGTGAACACAGTAAGAAGTCTCACAACACCAGGTTAAAGTCCAACAGGTTTATTTGGTAGCAAATACCATAAGCTTTCGGAGCGCTGCTCCTTTGTCAGATGGAGTGGAAATGTGAAGGCCTTCACGACACACGACAGCGCAGAGTCGCTGAGCAGAAACTGATAGCCAAGTTCCGCACACATGAGGGCGGCCTAAACCGGGATGTTGGATTTATGTCGCATTATCAGTAACCCCCACAGCTTGCCTCCTGGGCTTGCAGAATCTCACTAGCTGTTCTGTCTGGGGACAATACACATCTCTTTAACCTGTGTTTAATGCTCCTTCCCCCCACATTGTCTGTAACTTTAAGGCCTGGCTGGCTTTAGGGATTCGCATTCTAATCAGTATTCTGTAACTTGATTTTGTGTCTCTGTGCACTGTTTGAGAGCACATTTCCACTCCATCTGACGAAGGAGCAGCACTCCGAAAGCTTATGGTATTTGCTCCCAAATAAACCTGTTGGACTTTAACCTGGTGTTGTGAGACTTCTTAGGTGTACTTACACAGAGCATCTCCCCTAATCTCTGGTGAAGCTTTAAGGCTTTTAAAACCAATGACTCATAAATTAACTCTATTAAAAACTTGTTCAAAAACAAAAAGCAGAAGAAATGCCGGTTATTGAGAGAGGATCAATGTCACTGTAACCATAAATGAAAATCTTTCTTTAGGCAGCCATAAGTAAGAATCTGCTCTTCCTAATAATGTCTCAACACTTAATGCCCTTGAAAAGGTTTCTTCATAAAAGCAGTCTCCAAACTCGAGCATTATTATTCCATAAAGTACATGAAAGTGGGTACATCTTTACAAGAACACCAGATTATACAACATTTATAGCACACTCCTCACATAACAAAAGCAAGGCAAAGCACTTTATAAAAGAAGTGGGCACAAAAGGAGGAAATTTAGAAAGAAAGAATAGCTTTTTAGGAGGCTTTTGGATTTAGAGGGAGGAATAGAATCACTAAATAGCTGGGGTGGCACAGTGGCTGGCACTGCCACCTCACAGCTCCAGGGACCTGGGTTCAACTCCCATCTTGGGTGACTGTGTGGAGTTTGCACATTCTCCCAGTGTCTGTGTGGGATTCTTTCAGGTGCTCCGGTTTCCTCCCACAGACCAAAGATGTGCAGGTTAGGTGCATTGGCTATGCTAAATTGCCTCTTAGTGTCCCGGGATGCGTAGGTTAGAGGGATTAGTGGGGTAAATATGTGGGGTTACGGGGATAAGACCTAGGTGGAATTGTTGTCGGTGCAGACTCGATGGGCCGAATGGCCTTCTTTTGCACTGTAGGGATCCTATGATTCTATTCTAAGAGTGGTGTACTGACTGAAGGGTCAGCTTAGGCTGGGTGGTCACATGTACCTCGGGATGACATGGACACAGGAAGTGATGTATCAGTAGTGGGGAGTTCTCCTCCAGCATGTGAGAGATGCTAAGGTAGTTGAATAAACCCTTCTGCTGGTTAGTCCCTTGTTGTGAGTCCATGCAACCCAGTCACCTCTACAGTCAGCCACTGATATTGCAGCAGGAGATCTATAGTAACCTGTTGCCAGCAGTGGGGAGGGATTTATGGTATCACAAGATTTGTCTGACACGGTGGACTAAAGCTGGGAAAGGATATGAAAATGTGAGCCTCCTCGTGACATTTCTTTTATTCCTTTACTTAACCAATTAGTACTCTGACCTTGAACTTCAAAATCTTTTAAGATTTAATCTCTCCTGCCTGCCACTCTATTACTGTCTTCCCTTTTGTTCTTCTTCCCATTTTCCCTTGCTCAAATACTATTACATTTCCAACTTTTCACAGTTCTGATGAAAGGTCACAGACCTGAAACATTAATCAGGATTTTTGTGGAGCATGGAGGCTCCATAAGGGTGGAAAGACCACAGATGCAGACATACCCCTCTCCCCTTATTTCCAATGGATCCCACTTTCACCAGTAGGGGAAATGGGATGGGATTGAGGTGCATAAACTCAAGCACAAGCTCAGTAGAGCCATTTGACCTTATTGCTGATTTCAAACAGACCCCATTTTCTCTTTAGCAAGGATCTCAACCTACAGTAAGGGAATTACAAACCTTTAGTTTTAAAATCTCTTGAAGGGTGAATAAGAATAAGAAGGGTGTAGAACTTTCTCGTTATGGGGTTATTTAATGCTCCAGCCTTTCAAAAGCTTGTTTCAGTCAGTGGAGAGGTTAAAAGACTCAAGCTGTCAAGTTATTTGAATCCCCTGCCCTTTCAAAATATATATAAAAATAGCCTTCCTGAATCAGTAAAAGGTAAAAATGAAACTCAAGTTATGAAGCTACTTAGATGCTCAGGCCTTTAAAAATGTTTAAAGAATAGGCTGACTGTGTCAATGAGAGTTAAAAACATCTGGTCTATCAGTTACAATAGCTGTTTGTTGACACTGCCCTAAAGTCTTAATAATGATTGACAGTTTTCCAGAACCTATCATTACCTCAGTAGGTGATCCTAAGTTCACAGTCTAATTGACAGCTCAAAGAGGGTATTAGAAAATTTGATGTAGTATTGTGAATGCAAGTCAGTTTTTATAAGGGATTAAGTACATAAAAGATTTTCAATGCTTTGAATTGACTTTTGTGAATGGGAGTGTTTTTAATGTAGTAAAGGCTGTAATAGAGATAAAAACCATAATTTTATTTCATCCCATCATGGTTTCTAGGTCTGCCCAGGGTGGATACTGGGCAAGTTGGCACAGAGGATGTAAGGGCAAAGGATGGCGGGTGAGCTAGTATTAATTTGGCATGGGAGCTATAAGGGGCCTTGGGGTTGGGTGGGGGTATGAGCTGGCATTAAATTGGCGTGGGAACATGGCTTGGGTATGTAGAGTGGGTGGGGAAGGGAGGGGATTTGAGGGGTGAAAGCCAGAGGTCCTAATATTTAACAAAATAACTGGGAGTCCCATAGAAGCATGGTGGACCTTCTAAACAGCCCATTCCAACATTTGGTAGCCCCTGTGGCCACAATCCTGACTCTATCCTGCATCTGCTCCCTGTGAAGATTCACCATTCAGGGGAGTTTCTCCTGAGGTGGATTCAGTGAGGTGGGAAATGTCCTGATTTGAGTATAAATCGGAGCCATTTAGTCTGGTTTTATTTCTGTGTGGCCAAATCATACCATTCAAAATAATCTGAACAATTAATGAATGGGTCAAGGAATAAAAGAATAAATTTTAAAGTAGTTAAAAGTAAATTAATGCATATTGGATCAGGAAATAGAAACTTGTACATCAGCCAGGGTTGGGAAGATTAAACTGATTGCAAGAGTATCTAGTTAAATTGAAACCATTAACCAGACTGATTGGTATCTTTAAGACATCTCATTCTAAATCAAAATAGGTCATTCCAACCTTGAATAAAGAAGTTCTGAGGTCAAATTTAGCAACGTCTCTTTATTCTTGGGCTGTTTTTATCCTTCAAGAGGAGAATTGTCTATTAGGGAAAGTTTAAAGAATAAAACGGATGTTTCTGAGCTTTCTCACTAAAGCTCGGGTTTTCACATAGCGAATCTGGAAACTTTCTGCCCTGATAATGAGTACCCTGAATGATGCATTCTTCACTCTGGTGGTGGGTGTGGGATGGAGTCATGACTGCTACTCCCGGAAAGCAGTTCAAGATGGCCACAAGAGTTGCCGAATGCCAAGGTGGGATGGTTAAAAGACATTCTTTGATCAAGTTGTTTGGACAAAATTGCCCAGGTTATGTCCTGTACAGGAAAAGCAGGACTAAGCCAACCCAGCCAATTACCGGCCCATCAGTCCACTCTCAATAATTAATAAAGGGATCATCAATAGTGCTATCAAGTGGTACTTGCTTAGCAATAACCTACTCATTCATGCTCAATTTGGTTTCCACCAGTGTCACTCAGCTCCTAACCTCATTACAGCCTTGGTTCATACCTGGTCCAAAGAGCTGAACTGCAGAGTTTTTTGAGGTGAGGTGAGAGTAGCTGATCTTGACATCAAGGCAGTATATGAGTGAGTGTGGCATCAAGGAGTCCTAGGAAAACTGCAGTCAAGGGGAATCAGGGGGGGAAAGCTCTCCTCTGGTTAGGGTCGTACCTGGCACAAAGGAAGATAGTTGTGGTTGTTGAAGGTCAATCATCTCAGCTCCAGGCCATCACTGCAGGTGTTCCTCAGTTTATTGTCCTAGGCCCAAACATCTTCAGCTGCTTCATCAATGACCTTCCCTCCATCTTAAGGTCAGAAGTGGGGACGTTCACTGATGATTGCACAATGTACAACACCATTCTCAACTGCTCAGGTACTGAAGTATTCTATGTCCAAATGCAGCAAGACCTGGACAATATCTAAGCTAGGGCTGACAAGTAACATTCACACCACACAAGTGCCAGGCAATGGCCACCTCCAACAAAAGAGAATCTAACTACTACCCCTTGACATTAAATATCATTACCATCGCTGAATCACCCACTGGGGGTTACCATTGACCAGAAACTAAACTTGAGCAGCCATGTAACTCCTGTGGCTATAAGAGCAGGATTCCTGTGGTGAGTAACTCACCTCTAAACTCCCCAAAGCCTGTCCACCATTTACAATGCACAAGTTGGGAATGCGATGGGATACTTGCTACTTACCTGGATGGGTGCAGCTCCAACAGCACTCGAAAGGCTTGACACTATACAGGACAAAGCAGCCCACTTGACTGGCACCCAATCCACAGACAGTAATTCTCGCCACCACTGTCACACTGTGGCAGCACTGTGTACCATCTACAAGATGCAATTAAGGCTCCCTAGACAGCACCTTCCAAGCTCACAACTGCCACCATCTAGAAGGACAAAGACAACAGACACGAAAACACCGCCACCAGGATGCTCGCCTCCAAGCCTCTCACCATCCCGACTTTATTCTAGCAAATGGACAGTTTAAAATGCAACTGTCTACAACTTGACATTTTCAATGCATTTCTGGGATTTTGGAGACTCATGATCTCCACTGGTTTAACACACAGAATGTTGCCATTGTCACCAAACATAAATGTACTTCCTTCCCAGTAAAGCAATGTGGGCCACCTTTAATCTCTAACAATTAGACCACCCAGGCTTGCTATCAGCTAGACTTCAGAACAGATCACATGACCTGCTTCATTTCACCCTAAATTCAAATGTATAGGGTGAGATGTTCATGCTGGTGGAATCTACCGATCCTGCCGACAGCACACCTCTGCCCTGCAGCATGGGGTGGATTCAATGGGAAATCCTATTGACAACAGCAGGATCAGAAGATCCCATTACCGGCTAATGCAGGCTGCTTCCCGCCATCAGGAAGCACACTTAGGGAGGCCAGGGAATCTCGGCCATAGTCCCAAAACATAATAAGCTTATAAGCCTCATAATTGTAATAAGAAAGGAACAAAGAATTGAACTGGCTTTCATTTGGGGAAATTAAGACTGAAAGGAGACATGATCCAAATGTTTCAAGTACATGAGAAAAATAGATAATGATACTAAACCTAGATGCTGTCTACTGAGTAAAAGCGGTCAAGGGCATTCGGCCTCTGACCTTCGGGTAAGTGTTCTCCAAGGCAGCCTTCACGACACACGACAATGCAGAGTCGCTGAGCAGAAACTGATAGCCAAGTTCCGCACACATGAGGATGGCCTCAACCGGGATCTTGGGTTCATGTCACACTATCTGTAACCCCCACAACTTGCCTGGGCTTGCAAAATCTCACTAGCTGTCCCGGCTGGAGACAATACACATCTCTTTAACCTGTGCTTAACCCTCTCTCCACTCACATTGTCTGTACCTTTAAGACTTGATTACACTGAAAAGACTCGCATTCCAACCATTATTTTGTAAATTGAGTTTGTGTCTTTATATGCCCTGTTTGTGAACAGAACTCCCACTTACCTGACGAAGGAGCAGCGCTCCGAAAGCTAGTGGCTTTTGCTACCAAATAAACCTGTTGGCCTGGTGTTGTGAGATTTCTTACTGAGTAAATGCACGGTATTAAATCAACAAACTAGAAACAGGACTACAGATTAGATGTGATACAGAATACCAGATAAATGACTATTTATTTAAAGAAAGCTGGATAACCATCCACTTAGATTAGGTTTGAAGTCCATAAGGATAAGCACAGATAACGTTGTGGTTTTATGATACTTCTGAACCATTGGGGATCCTGGCAACATCAGGTTAAGTGTGCATCTCACTAAAGTTACAACATTAGACCGGGTGAGGTCCTAGCTATATTCCCAGTAATGACATGGGAGATTAGATTTTTGGTCAGTTTATTGGAAAGGTTTTTCCTTTGGTGATGATAGACTGATTTTATCTGATCTGTGGAAGTCCTGGCTAGTGCCTGTTCAATGTGTCTTTTGGCCTTATCACCCGGAGCCTGAGGCTGAATGTTCAGACTCTGCCAAGATTTGGAAGGTCTGGACTTCCCACCCTGACTAGGCAGTCAGGCAATTAGGCTCATCAAGATCTTGCTTAACCAGGGATTAAGGAGCCCAAATAGGCTTTTCCATTCAACTTTCAGTTTCCTTATATGGCAGGGGTTCGTTCACCTGTCTGGAGGCGGGCACCTTGCAATTTCCACTGTTCACTTGCTGACCAAGAGAACACATGTTGTCCCAACTCCTGTTTCCCATTCTAAAGCAAAAAATAGCCCAGTTTAGAAAATTGAGCTGATATGACCAGACCGCAGGTGTCAGCCTGATCAGGACCACAGCCACCCTCAGGTGGCAATGGCAATGTATGTAATGTATTCAAGTAGTGTAAAAGTCAACACCTGTTACATCTTTTGGAACTTTCTACATCACGCTTGGGCCACCCAAAATCCTACTTGAACCCCAAGTTTAAATGAATCCAAACTTATTTTTGGAATATTTTTGCAGTGTGTTGGATGCATGCACAATAGATCATTACATCTAGTGTTATCACGAATATCACATACCACTGCTGATGAACTGTACGTACAGGTCTGACACCAGTATCTGCTTAAGAGCAATGTGAGCGAACAGTACTGAGATATATTGCAAGCATAAGTGCACTCTCATGCTGAGTGCTCTATTAACTTCCAAATCCCAGTGAAACTTTAAATGTTAATTAATAGATTCACATCATTTTTTAAAATGAACATCAATGATCCAAGGGTACTTTGTAACCTTCAGCATTTAAGTTTAAAGTGTTGATTTCAAGCAGGTTGCAGTGACATTGTAGTCAGTGTGACACCGGCAAAGCTGCCTCCACAGAGATCAGAGCACAATTTTTAAAAGGCGCCCTGATCAGAGCAAAAAATGACCTTCTTCCCTACCCTACTATGGAGGCTTCAGGGGATCCCCCCTCCCACCCTGCTCATCGCTGGCATCTCCCTCTCCCTCCCACCACTGATCATTGCCAGCATCTCTTTCTTCCCCCCGCCTCCCCAATGATCACTTGCATCTCTCTCTTCTCACGCTGGCATTTCCTCCTCCTTTCAGTGCATGTTTCTCCTTCCCTCCCTCCCCCCACCTCCCCTCCCCACACACAGGGGCTCCCACTCGGGTCTGTGCCTGACATTGCCCCTTGCCACAGGTTAGGGAGAGTACTAGGGGGCAGTGCACAGGCATGTTCCTCTCCTCTGGGGGCTATACTCACCTTTGTGTTCATGGAGGGATCCCCAACACAGGTTCATATCGAGGTGAACTTGTTGTGAACTTCACCGACAGGGTGAGGGGGGCTATATGGCAGGGGAGGGTTTGATAATTATATTAAAATTTATTCAAACAAATTAAAGTGAGGTTCTTGCCCTTTGGTCCCTCCAGAGAGAATCTCTCCAGATTTGCAGCCCACGTTGCCATTAGCTCTGTCGGTGACCACAGGCTGAAAATCGCCCCCAGTGTCCGGCATGGAAACCTGAACTGAAGTTAGACTCGGTTGCATTTTACACACTGTATTGCTCCAAATCCTAAACCAAATTGGGGTAATGAAACATGTGTAGTGCATTTGACAATCTAAAAGAATCATGAACACAGGATGAATAAGTATATTGTTTTTGTACATATGATAGAACCTGTGGAAATTGCCACATAAAACAAGGATAATTCAACCAAAGAATGACAGTTAACATAACACTTCAATGTTTTAATAACCCTACCTCTTCTCCATACATTACAATGAATTAAATATTGAATTGCCAAGCTTCTCACAAATAATACTCTGTTCATTGAAACTTGCATCGTCTTTATGAAAAGCAAGAGCAAAATTAAAATAAGCTGTACATCATATTTATCATGACATCAACAATAAGTCTTAAATTACCAGGTTATGTATTTGTAAATAAATGAAGCAATATTCCCAAAATACATTTTTAAGAAGTTAGTTGCCCATTATTTTCAGAAGTCTTGTTCAGAAAGAAATGACGATATGGTTACTGTTTCCAGCATATCACTGTATTTTCAACTGCTGGTTGATTCATTAAATTAAATTCTATTTTATCAATAAAATGTATGGGTTCAGTAAAAAAATATCTAAATCAACTGATCCCACACACCCAGCAGTAAGCAACATTGAAAGGGAGTGTGAACTTTGCCCGTCTTGGTCTGCTCTCTCCTCAGGCACAGCGCTGGCGAGTTTATTCTGCAATTTGGGAACCATGCAAATTTTCACAGCTGGCAATTGTGGCATTTGCCAAGTGCAGGGTGAGTGTGAAGAGTTTATATCTTGGAAAGAATACCAACAGATTGCATCATATTCCAGTAGTGCTAAGTAATCTTTTCCAGCTCTCACAGAACAGTATTTTCCACACATTTTAATGACATTTAACATGCAGATCTGACAAATTAAACATCTGTGTCTTATTGGAAGCAAAATAGGTTGCAATCACATTTAATACCGCTAATTTGTGAGACTCCAGCAAGACTTGACAGATTGTGGTAGTAAATGGTTTTTACTTTATTTATAGTCGAAAGCAAGTGTCAGTACATGCTTTAAAGTGATTAAGGGGTAGAAATTCATGTTGGGTGATAGTGCAAAGCAATTGATATTGCATCAACCGCTTGCTATATGCCCCATCAGGATTTCGGTTCTATTAAATTCACATTCACTGAATTGACAAGTAAATCCTTTTCAAACGAGGAAAGGGCAAAGACAGGGTCCACCCAACCTCTCCTCACCTGATTGTAACAGTATCTTTGATTAATACTAATACCCCAACCCCAACTTTTTTGCCTTCCATATTTCTCCTGAAAACTTTTAGTCAGGACTATTCAACTCCTAGTTCTCCTCTTGTTTGAACTAAGACTCCATTGTTGCCACCATATCATAATCCAATGTGGTAACCTGTGTCTGTAACTCACCAACCTTATTTACCACTTTGAGAAATCACACAAATTTACTGCAAACCTATTGCAGTCTGCCTTACTTTCCTTCCCTGCCTAGCCCATTTTATTGCTGACCTATTCAGAATATAGTAACATAGGAGCAATAGTAGGTCATTCAGCCAATTAAGCCTGCTCCACCATTCTATACAATCATGGCTGATCATCTATTTCAATGCCTTTCTCTCACACTATCCCCATAGCACTTTTTTGCCAGTGGTATTATACTCGATGACTGAATTTCCTCTGGGGCAGAAAATTCCAAAAATTCACAACCCACTGAGTAAATTCTCCTCATCTTAATCTTAAGTTGCTTTGCACTTATTCTTCGCTCTAGTACTATGTCTCCCTCAGTTCATTGTGCACCTTGGTATATTTATGTGATATTTCATTCTGCTTCCACTCCTCATGCCAAACTAACTTAAACTCTCTCCAACAATAATAGTTGAATTCTCTTCAAAGACTTTAGTTCAAATGCAACCTGCCCTTTTTGACAGGTCTCTTTTGCCTCAAATCAGCTCCAATACTGCCCCATGAACCTGAAATCCTGCATCTTGTACCATTTCTTTTATACACACTAACCTGCTTTATCTTAATGCTCCAATATTCATTCGTGCGTGGTGCATTGAATCCCCAAAAAGATGTGCGATGACCACAGTACACAATTAAACCACAGCCATTCATTGAGATGCAAGCAGCATGATAAATTCATGCTGCCTGCTGTTTTACCTGATTGCTGCATGCAGCCAGCACTACCCACACTGTTGATTGGATGCACACATCAGCATGGGGCCTATTATCGCGAGCAGCTAGCACTACTTTACAGTAGCCCGCACCCCTGTTAAAAGGACACATTTCAAAACCGATTCAGTACACTAATTCTTTGAGTAAAGGCTGAATATGTGAGAGAGCTTACACCGACTATTAGGCAAGATACAGAGTGCTGGTGTAAGAGGTGGAAAGGAGGAGAGATGTCCTGTATCAGCAGCAGGATAGGAGCAACTGCTCAAGAAGCAGTGGTGGAGATGAACGTCAAGAATATTGCTCCAAAAAAACATGGATTCAGCATAGGAAGAAGTTTAATTATTGCACACAAGTTGTCAAGATCAGTCATCTCATTTTCAAGTGACTTATCAGACCAGCCTTTAAAATCAACCAGTGGCCTTGTCCACTGCTCTATTCACTATGCTCCCATCGACCAAAAGTCTCTATCAATCATTATTCAACCTGTTGGAGTAAAATCAAAATTAAAGGATACAAGATGGTTACCTGGCACAAAATGGACTCTGGGAAAAGACATTTAAGATGTGCTGACTTGGGCACAGACATTGCACAGCGAGTTAAAACCTGTTAGTGTCTAAATTACTGCAGGAAATAAATCAGACCTTGAGGCACCTTAGCTTGAGATAAAGCAGAACCAAAACAATGAGGTTTTGTAACGAGATCAGTCTTTGATGGGGGACATAAATGCATAAATGTGAGACTTTCAGTTGTCTCATTAAAACTGTCTCCAGAGAGTTTCTCCTATGTTTAACGATGTGATAACTGTCGATGTCCGTCCTTGTCTACTCTATGTATAACGATGTGCTAACGGCTAATGTCCGTACTTGTCTATTATTTGAAAATGTATAAAAGATGCTCAACTGCCATTGTAAAGTTGAGAAGGTGACTGTGTGCACTGCGGAGAGCCCAGCGCTTCTCCCAAAGCTTTGTCCGATAAAACTGCATGTTGAATCTTTAAGTCTGACTCCGAGTGGTGATTTTCCCACAACACAACCTAACAATTCAGATACTTTATGATAGCCTGTTTAACAGCAGGCAGCAGTAAAGAATGGAAGAGGACAGTGTTAGTCATCATGGGAAGAGGCACTGCTGAGGCTGAGACCACAATGGCAATGATGTGGCTGATGATGAGGGTATAAGGATACCTAATTCTCTTTCTCTCATTCCACTAATCTTCCTCATGCCACAATCAATGAAATTATGCCAAATGCTTTCTTTTTTAGACACAATTACAATTATTAAATAGAATGTTAAAAACTAAAACAGAGTTCAATTCGTTTATTAACTTTGGAATTCAAGAGAAAAAAAAAACAAATTATGCTTTATTCATTGCATTTTCCACTCAGCTTGTCCCACAGGATAAGCCAAAGGCAAAAACGAAAATAATAAGTCATTCTGCTTGTCCTCTGGAGTAAATCATCATTCTAGAGGGTCTTTTATTCCCAAAGCTTTCAGGTCAATTAAAGAAAGAATGCAAACCAAACATACTGATAATTAGTTAACTGTCGCTTCATTAAATGTTCCTTTGGGAAAATTCATTTACAACAAGTCTTGACCTTAGCATCTTTGATAGAACTAACATAATAAGATGTGGAAACAGAGACAATCCTGAATTCACTATGTTTTCGAACATACTACAAAAGGAGAAACTCTCTGGAGACAGTTTTAATGAGACAACTGAAAGTCTCTCCACTCTTGTGCAGCATAGCCTTGTTTTATTTTTTGCCATTCTTTAACATTGAGCACCAGGTTTCTGGCACCATCATGAGTGTGAAGAGCAATTAGTGTTGCTCCATCTCCAATAACTATTGTATTAGCAGGATTGTTGTTTTCTGCACCAGCCACATAGCCTGAAGCTGTCAGAATGGAAACTTCCAGAACACATTTTCTACACATATATCTAATACTTTACGTGGGAGAGGGGTATTTTGGCTAAAGGTGAAAACTGGTGATAAATGTGTCAAGTATTGATAAGACATGTCTGTTTAAAGATGTGGATTTAGCAAACAATATTGGTCTGAATTGTTGATTAACACAGTTTGAATGTGCCCAGAAGTAATGAATCAGACATCTGCAATTTTAGCACTCAAATTCTGGTGAGACACAATTTTCACTGAGCAATACATGTGGGCTCCTAGCACCCACTTCTACTGACGATGTGGAGGACACTGGTTGCAAACAACAGCCATGATGTGGAGACACCGGCCTTGGACTGGGGTAAGACAGTAAGAAATCTCACAACACCAGGTTAAAGTCTAACAGGTTTATTTGGCAGCACTAGTTTTCGGAGCCTCAAGTTCCTTCTTCAGGTGACTCACCTGAACATTGCATGAACAATAGTACATTGCAGGTTGGCTCAGGGAGGAACAGGGTGTCCAGTACAGGATGTGACACTGGACACCTTGGTGGAGGAGAACCTATAGTAAGATGCCAATAGCCAAGCATTTCCTTTCTCCTGGTGACTCCTATAAGATTTCCAATAATGTGAAGTCGCATTGCACTCACCCGTTTTAGGTGAAATCCTCATAGAATTTCTGGAATCTATGTTGTTCAACAAAAAGTCCCAGGAAGTCTTCCAATGTGTTTCAGAGGTCCTCTTCATAGCTCTAGCAGCAAGTGAACATGAAATGACAAGCACCCCTTCAAGTAGCGTTTGAAATCTACATCAACGGTTGATTGCACTTATGAGAGGGTGTTAAGACAAGTAAGTAGGCCACAAAAATGCCATGCAGCCTCCTTAATAAGGCCTGACAGGCATTTTAATTGACAATAAACCCCTTAATGAACATCCAAGTGGCCATCCCTAATGCAGGCTTCAGCTTCTTTACCAAGATGGCATCCTGCAATAAATGCAAGCTAAAATACTGTTTCAGCTCAAAACCCATCAAGGCCATTTTGAAGGATTATTAATGCCGGAATGTGATGCTGAAAAGTTCCTCCTGTGAATGTCAGATTTTTAAAAATAAAATATGGTCTTAATTTTAATTAAATTCAAAGATCAATTTCCTCTTATTAATTTTCTTTCAAATGCTCCTATTAACTGAGGTTTGTATATAATTGAGATAATAAACAAGCATGAATTAAACGCCAAGTGGCATCTTGGGTAGGGCAGAAAATTTGCATATATGAACAAACTGAAGCAGTTGGAAAGATTTTTTAGGTGCATTTGAGACAAATATCCTTATCGCTATTATTAACTTTAAAGTTATAATGTCCCTGCCTTCTAAAGCATTCTAGATTATCAATGTTCAGAAATTAGCTGTGTCTGTTTAACATGATGCCATCAATTTATACCTCACCAACCCCCTAATTAGTCTGTGCACATTTAATCCAAATTAAAAGGAATATGTTGATTTACAACTGAAAATTAGTCTGAGAGAGTGATGTTTTATTTTTTAAAAGTTTAATTAGCATCAATTTCACTATGTTTCATGCACTAATAAACTAAAAGCCCATTGCTGGGGGATCTGCTCTTTGTAAATTCTTTGTAGGTGCTTCACTGTGCCGAATCTGGAACAAATAAAAATAATGGGTGAGATTCTCTCGCCTCCCCTCTTGGCGGTGGGAGATAGCACATCATTCACAGGCAGCAGGATCCTCTTGTCCCATCACTGTCATCTGGAGTAACAGACGTTCAAGTGAATCCTTCATATCATAGGATTTCACAGAATCTTACAGCTCAGATAGTTGCCATTTGGCGCACTGAATCTATTTAACACTGTCAGGATTATGGGCCAGGCTGGCAAATGGATGGTATTGTACTACCACAAGCTACTCACCACATTCACATTTACCAGAATAAAACTGGCAACGTGCATTGAGAGTGCTGCCATGCTAGATATTAATTTGATGTATTTTTAATTGGCAGATTGTTAGTTCAGTGAGTTTGCTATCAACAATCCCAATTAAGCTATTTTGGCTCTTTAAGTGGTTTGAGATCCTATTAGTTATTGGCCAGAACTTTCCAGCTGTTCATGCTGATGGAATTCCCTGGTCCCATGGATTACCTGGCAATGTGGGGTGGCTTCAATAGCGATTATTTATTTATTATTTATTAGTCACAAGTACACTTACATTGACACCGTAATGAAGTTACTGTGAAAATCCCCTCTTCACCACACCTGTTCGGGTACTGAGGGAGAATTTAGCATGGCCAATGCACCTAACCAGTACATCTGGTCATATTTCCTCCAGGGCTTCTCATAAATTATTTTCTGATTTCAAAAAAGACACAACTATCTTGGGAGAGTGTTTCTGATTCATAATTGGATTGAAAGCTTAAATAATTGATTAAAGGATTAGCTGCCTTTGATGTGGAGTGCAATTCTAATTTGCTTGTTTGCTTGTTTTGCTTGTTTTTATTTGCTTGTTTTTATAAGAGATTAACTACTTGAGATTTTCACAGCATTTTGGATGGGCTTTTATGACTGGGAATTCAAATCTGGATAGTGAAAACTGTAGATGTTCAGAACTATATTTTATTTCATCTCCACATTGCGCCGGGGTGATACTGGATAAGTTAGCATGAGGGTATATGAGACCTTGGGGGTAGGTGCGGTATATCAGTTGGCATGGAGTATAAGGGGGCATGAAGACGGGGTGGGAACATGAGTTGGCTTGGTTATATAAAAGGCCATGGGGAGTGAGTGTGAGGGTGTGCAAAGAGTGAGGGCTGGAGGCCTAAAATCCTACAACATACCTGAGACAAAGTCCCAGTTCCCCACTATGGCCGCCTAAACTCTCCTTCCAGGGGTCTCAGGTCTGACTCCATCTTACATACTCCTCCACACTCCAACCGGAAACAAAGATTATAAAATCCAGATGCTTCTTTTCAGAGGTGGGTGCAGAAAGCCAGGAAGTTTCCCAACTCAGGCTGTCCAACTTGGTAACAAAATTCGAGTACTATGAATGGTTGTGGCTGATTTGACATGTTTAAGGTTTGTAAGCTGAGCCTTTTATCTTCAAAGGATCTTTTCAAAGCCATCAAAGAACGTTCCCCGTCCCCAATACTCATCTCCACACCAAGATCTAGCCCAATATGACTCGGATAATTTGGCAGGTAAGTTAATGAAGACTAAAGATAGTGGGGACATCAGAAAAATGCACTTTGTTGTCAGGCTCAAAAGAAGTAGGCCACTCATGGGACTTTCTTCAATGGACTGAAAGGCTTTATCTTCTCCTTGGTCGATCACAGAAGAAGGCCACTGTGCCTGTGCCAACGTTTTGGTACACCTACCAAACATCTAGGCTCCCCTGGTCTTTCTCAATTGTTCTGTACTTTTTCCTTTCAAGTATTCATCCAATTCTTTTTTCAATGTCACTTTGAATATGTTTCCAGCACCCTTTCAGGAATGAAAATGATTTTGCATCAAAAGTCATATTTCTAATATAATTCATTTTCAGGTGGACATGTATTCTTGTATCGCTGGGGATTCTAAAGCATGTTCTTGTCACAATTTATACTGCCATTACCTCAATGATGCTAGTTTCTGAAAAATAAGTAATCAAGAAAAGGTATTTCAAAAAAAACCATCAGCATAATTTAAAAAGAATTTAAATAGAGTTCATAAACTCAACATCCTAAGTGTTGCTCCTAAGGGAGCAATGATTTAATCAGTCCATTGGTGATGACCAAGGGTAGCTGATGGCCACTGGTGAAGATTGAGAGCAGTTTACAGTCCCATTGGTCAAGTTTCAGAGCATCTTATTTCCCATAAGTCTGAAAGCAACTTACTGTCCTGTTGGTAAGCAGTTTATGGCTCCCAGAAGCAGAATTAGAATCATAGAATCAAAGAATTAATACAGTTTGCAAAATTGAGGGGGAGAAAAGTAGAGTTGCAAAAACAGTATTAAAAACTTGAGTGTACAGGAAGAAAAGGAAGTTAAAGCCAGTCCTTCTCTGCAAGGAGAAGTATGCCATTGCTAGACAGTCAGCTGCCGTGGGCGGCACGGTGGCACAGTGGTTAGCATTGCTGCCTCACAGTGCCAGGGGCTTGGGCTCGGGTGACTGTGCGGAGTTTGCACGTTCTCCCCATATCTACGTGGGTTTCCTCTGGGTGCTCCAGTTTCCTCCCGCAGTCTGAAAGACGTACTGGTTAGGTGCATTGGCCATGCTAAATTCTCCCTTAGTGTACCCGAACGGAACCGGAGTGAGGCGACTAGGGGATTTTCACAGTAACTTCATTGTGGTGTTAATGTAAGCCTACTTGTGACACTAAGAAATAAACTAATTTAGCTTTTGAAATACACAGATAGATTGAACTGTAGAGCAGGCCATTTGATCCATCCTATCAGTACTGATGTTATGCTAGCAAACATCAAAGATGCCCTCTCTTTTCCACACTTTAATATTTTTCTCTGCTTTAATTCGTTGTGAATCATATAAATATAAAATGTAAAAAGCTGTTTTCACATTTGCTCCAAAGATTCAGATTATGTAGCAGTTGATGTAGCCAGGAGCGGCACGGTAGCACAGTGGTTAGCACTGCTGCTTCACAGCTCCAGGGTCCTGGGTTCAATTCCCGGCTCGGGTCACTGTCTGTGTGGAGTTTGCACATTCTCCTCGTGTCTGCGTGGGTTTCCTCCGGGTGCTCCGGTTTCCTCCCACAGTCCAAAGATGTGTGGGTTAGGTTGATTGGCCAGGTTAAAAATTGCCCCTTAGAGTTCTGAGATGCGTGGATTAGTGGGTAAATATGTGGGGGTAGGGCCTGGGTGGGATTGTGGTCGGTGCAGACTCGATGGGCCGAATGGCCTCCTTCTGCACTGTAGGGTTTCTATGATTTCTATGAGTTGAGGGTGTTATATGTTGCACACATTGGAAGGATTGAAATTCCTTACACTGAATTTTTGCGATGAAGCAATCATATGGATAACATGGGACTGTTTTTTAGTCCACGTTTCCACCATGATTAGCAAAGAAAACAATTTTGGTGACAACAGTGAGGTGTCAATCCCAAAATGTTTAATTGAACACTACCAAACAATTTTCAACATATAAATGGGTAATTAAAATTAATGACCGGTAAATCAGGCACATTGACCTCTATGCCTGATTCTCTGATCTGTGCTCCCATCTAGCGAGACTCCACGGCTGGAGAACAACTATAAACATTCTAAAGAAATAGGCTGATGCATCCGCCACCACAGATTTATGTTCCAGTGATTGCAAATCTAGCAACACATTCACTTCAAAGTTAGTAACAGACCTTCATAATGATTAGTTTCAGCCTATTTTTCTGAAACATTTGGGATCAGAACCAACATTCGAGACAACTGATTACTTTATTTTAGCTGTTCCTTGCACACTCTGTAATCCAGGTCAACACCTCACTGCAGTACTAAGGGCGTACTGCATTATCGGAGCTGCAGTCTTTGTTATAAGCTGTAGGGCCCGGTCTGCCCTCCAGTTTAAAATATACATTACACTATTTCAAAGAACAACAGGGGAGTTTATCCCTCATGTCCCAGCTAACATTTAATCCCCAACCAAAATTAGTAAATTAGTAAAACTACCCAAACAGGCTCTGGAGTGTGGCGACGAGGGGATTTTCACAGTAACTTAATTGCAGTGTTAATGTAGGCCTACTTGTGACACAACACCAATAAATAAACTTAAACTTTTAAAAAATTAACGTTGATTAACTTTGATCCAGATTTTGCAGTCAGTGACAAAGGGAGGCATTCACCCCGGCCTTAAAATAATTGTCCACATAGACAGTTTAAAGTATGACTATTAATCTATGTAATTCCAAGATAGAATGGAGTTGGGGAAATCTAGGGGATTATTAATTAGCATTTCTACCTCAACACAAGGTCCATGTGATTTACATTTATATGGAGATTGGCTTTGAGAGAAGGGTCCGAAGCAAATCATTGTAAAACCAAGTTTCTGAAGATAACCCTGACACTCACAATCACTGCAGAGCGCAAAAATCCGAGAAAGAGAAGACAAACCTCCTGGGTAACCCTCACCTTGTAAGTCTTTTGGGAATTATAAGTTATCTGGCTGGAAAAACAGAGAAAAAAGGAAGTCTCGTTGTGTGGTCTATTAAGTGAGTTATTGGAAATTCATATTTATTTTTAAAAGTTTATCTGTCCCTACAGGATCATAACAGTCCTAAAACAATGAATCTGTTTAACCATTCCCTTAACTCCATCTGCAATGTTCTAGTCCCTATTAAAACCATTACTCTTTCTCACTTTGGTTGTGCCAGCACAGCCCTCATCTCTGCTCCCTCAAGTCCAATGGACACACACTCCATTGCATATGGTGGACAACTGGTTCAGCCGTGAGTTCTGTCTGGGCCACATAAAACGCGATTGAGTCCTGCTGCCATCTGCCAAAACTATTATTCCAGGGTTATCCGAGAATGCAAAGATAATTTACAGTTTCTTTTCTCTTACTGAAAACAGGACTATCGCGTTCTAACCCCTGTAAACCTGATGACATCCAATTTCTGCTTTCTGTGTTCTAACTTGTACCAAGTCCCATTCATTCATCATCCTAGCTCCCAGTTAATCCATGCCTTGATTTTAAAATTCTTATCCTTGTTTCTAAATTCTATCATCTCTATAATCTCCTCCAGCTCTCAGAGATATCTATGCTTCTCTAGTTCTGGCAACCTCAACAACCCCAATTTTAATTGTTCCACCATTGGTGGGGATGCCATCAGGCCCAACATCTGGAATTCCCTCTCAACTTCTCCACCTTTCTACTTCTCTTTCTTCCTTTAAGATGTTCATTAAAATCTACCTCTTTGACAAAGCTTTTGGCCACCTTCCCCAATATTTCCATATGCAGCTCAGTGTCATATTTTGTTTTCTAATGCTCCTGTGAAGTGCCTTGGGCCAATTTATCGCTTTAATTCACTATATAAATACAAATTATTGTTGTGTCTTTCATATGTTTCTGAAAATAAAACTTACAGCTTTATATCCCATTTAAGGCCAATCTCTCAATATGAAGGATGTACCTTCTCCAGATATTTTTAATTATATCAAGTATAGAGTTCTAAGTACTGAATCCAGAAAAATAAAAATGAAACAAAGAAATGTTTTGCACACTGAAATAAATGATGCCTGGCAACTTACCTTCAACATTACTGATTTCAGTTTTTTTTTAATGCTATTATTGTGTTGAAAATAATATGAATAAGTACAGTCACCTGCCTTTTACTCCATGATAATATTGGTCTTTGGTACAATAGTGGCAGCAATTAGCTGAGGGCCAGCAGGTGGGATTAGTTGGAAGCTTTTTTTTAATGGTTGGTATATGGCCGGGGCCGCAGTGATCCACTTGATCCTCGAGTCACGGGCTCAAGGTGAGAGGGGCGAGGTAGAACTCAGATATCAGAGGGACGTTTTTTACACAGAGAGTGGTGGGGGCCTGGAATGTTGTGCCAAGTAGGGTGGTGGAGGCAGACATGCTGGCATCATTTAAGACTTACCTGGATAGTCACATGAGCAGTCTGGGAATGGAGGGATACAAACGAATGGTCTAGTTGGACCAATGAGCGGCACAGGCTTGGAGGGCCGAAGGGCCTGTTTCCTCTGCTGTACTGTTCTTTGTTCTTCACAATGTGGAGAACTGGACAACCTAAGGTGGGCAAATTGGTGAAGAATCACCAGTGGCATCCCTGCAAGATCTTGGCGACAAGAAAAGCGGTACAACAGCAGTGTCCTCTCCAAAGTTAACATATCCAGCATTGAGGCAGTAGTCACACAAAACCAGCTCCACTGGGCAGGATGTGCATTCGTATACTTGACACCAGATTCCTGAAGTAACCACTCTAAGCAGAACTTGGCCATAGCAGGAGACCCCCAGGAGATAACCAAAACACTTTAGAGATGTACTCAAAGCTTCCGCAAAAGAGGTCAAACATCCATGCCAACGCATGGACATCTCTACCTTGTGACCAGCTTCAAGCATCTTCTATTCTACAAGTAGCAGGGTCTGCACTGGACTTATCACCCATTACAGAACTCAGTGGACAGGAATGGAAGCCAGTCATCCTTGATCCTGAGGGGCCGCTCATGAAGAAGGAGAATGGCTGGTGCCGAAGGCTACTTAAATTTTCATCACTGGCAACCAGTATGTCACCAGCAGTAACATCAATTCAATTTTCAAAATTCTTGCAAGCATTCGTATTTCCTTCATTATATCCCGGCTGCACGGCAGGAGGAACAACTTTTTCCATTTCTTCACTAGTTAAGTAGCTAATTTTGTAGCTTGACAAGTGGCAAGGCAGCACAATGACAAGTGTGGCTGACTCGTTGCTTTTTGTTGAATGTAATTACAAAAATGTTGTGAACCATGAACCTAACATCAGAAAACGTGACAAAAAAAGCCTCACTGTTGCATTCCAGTCACATCAGCACTTTGGATTTTAAATCCAAATATTCATAACGAAGAAAAATATGGGCCGGTATCAGTAAAACTATAAACTAATTGGAACAAACATAATCCAAGGTTGACACTCTCTTGTCTGACAGTCCTATTCACTCCAGGCGTTCATATTCCAGAAGAATTAATCGATTTCCATTATTTATATGTCCTATTTTTCAGCATAATATTCAGACAGGAGGATTATTCGTGAAACATCTCAATGTTTGTTGTTCACATGAGACAGTGATTAACAATATTTGTGCAATCTCTCCTGTCAAATAACATAAATAACATATGTTCACTGTGGCTTGCCTGACTGCAGAGCAAGGAAGTACAAGTAGCGTTTTTTATCTCTATGATGTCAATCTGCAGGCGAACTGCTCACCCTATGCTCTGTGTGGGAATAAAAGATTTTTTTTATTCCAAAAGGGATCTCAAAAGCTAGTCACTACTGGCTATTTTTATTTTCTTCACCTAATTACTTTGTCAAACACTACAGGAAATGAGATTTGCCCTCCAGAAATAAATTTATTGGGGATATTAAGTAGTATATGCCCTCATTATGGTTTAGCACTGTGTGAAGCCATGGAATGGTGAGATGCTGTTTGATTCCTCACATTCTTCAAGGTCGTGCAATGGTGGGTTGGCCAGGTGAGACCTCATAAAGACAAGGTAAAACTAAACACACAACTTTAATTTCTCCCAACTGGCAGCAATCAAACTGGCCCCCATTTAAACCAATACAGGCGCATACGCCATCCAATCCCAGTATACTTACAACTTGTCCAACTATCTTTTGAGCAGGCTAGCAAAACATCCACAGGAAGGAAGTGGGTTCAACATTAAATATACAGATCAGATCCAATCATGTCACAAGGAACCACTCTACACTTCAACCAGAGGCCTGAGCTAGCTGGGTGGGTGTGGAGGTTTATGGGGGGGAAGAGGGGGGTGGAGTAATGGCAGCTCCACTGTCAGGTAAAACCCAGCGGGAGACAGATCCTGAGGCAAAAGCAGCTCAAAAAATGATTTTTCTTTTAGATTTTTTTCTAACCCTTGCAAGGAAGTATCCAGCATTCCTTGCACAGATCCTAATCATTCTCACTCCTCCTGATCCTTACTGCCAGATGACCTGTCCCCTAAAGCTGGTAGAGATGATATGGAGATGCCGGTGTTGGACTGGGGTAAACACAGTAAAGAGTCTAACAACACCAGGTTAAAGTCCAACAGGTTTATTTGGTAGCAACGCCACTGGCGTTTGCTACCAAATAAACCAGTTGGACTTTAACCTGGTGTTGTTAGACTCCTTACCCTACAGCTGGGACAGGGATGGGTTTCAACCCACGGAAATGTGTGGATTAAGGTCAGGTTGAAAGTTAAAATATCTCCAAACCAAAGCCATCCCAGTTTGCTCCTACCCGCTTCAGAAGGTATCCCTTGGCTCTGTATTTAAATATTTAATAAGGCTGTGTGCCTGAGATGATTTACTCTATTTTAGCTTCAATGTTGGCTGGCCAGATTTCTCAGGCCTCGAAAAACTCTGAAGTTCTGAAGGGAGCTGTGGATTGCTGCAGGAATAGATGAATCCTTTTGTAGCTTTGCTTGTAACCAGGAAAAGCTGTAATGCTTCTCCCACCCCAGGTCCACCAAGGGAATATGTTAACTTCTCCAGCAATCAGATGCTCCTCCATCCCACAGGCTAATGCTCTCCTGATGTCCTCTCTGGCCAATAATCTCCTCCCAGTTTCCCAGAACATAAGGAATAGATATAGTATTTGGCCATTTGGCCCTTTGAGCCTGGACTGCCATTCAATAAGATCGTGCTGATTTTCTACCTCAACATCATCTGCCTGCACTATTCCAAAACCCCTTACTATCAAAAAATCTATCACTCTTTGTCTTGAATATACTCCATGACTGAGCATCCACAGATCTGTGGCACAGAGAATTCCAAAGATTCATAACCCTTTAACTCAAGAACTTTGACCGTATCTCATTCCAAAATGGCTGGCTCCTTATTCTGAGACTATGACCGCGTTCTAGATTTCCCAGCCAGGGGAAACATTTCCTCCGCATCTATTCTTTAAATCTCCTCAAGAATTGCACATATTTCAAGTAGATCACCATTTCAAAATCTAGGGAATATAGGCCTAGTCTACACAATGCCTCCTCAAGACAATCTTCTCATCCCAGGATCCAATCTACTTAATTTTGTTGCACTCCCTTGAAGGCAAGTGTGCCCAATCTTAGATAAGGAGACCAAAGCGGCACAATACTCCAGGTCATAGAGACTGACAGCATGGAAACAGGCCCTTCGGCCCAACTTGTCCATGCCGCCCCTTTTTTTAACCCCTGAGATAGTCCCAATTGCCAGCGTTTGGACCATATCCCTCTATACCCGTCTTACCCATGTAACTGTCTAAATGCTTCTTAAAAGACAAAATTCTACCCGCCTCTACCTTTGGCAGCTTGTTCTATACTCACCACCCTCTGTATGAAAAAATTGCCCTTCCGGACCCTTTTGTATCTCTCCCTTCTCACCTTAAACCTATGCCCTCTAATTTTAGACTCCCCTACCATTGGGAAAAGAAATTGACTATCTACCTGATCTATGCCCCTCATTATTTTATAGATCTCTATAAAATCACCCCTAAGCCTCCTACGCTTCAGAGAATAAAGTCCCAGTCTATCCAGCCTCTCCTTATAACTCAAACCATCAAGTCCCGGTAGCATCCTAGTAAACCTTTTCTGCATTCCTTCTAATTTAATAATATCATTTCTATAATAGGGTGACCAGAACTGTACACAGTATTCCAAGTGTGGCCTTACCAATGTCTTGTACAACTTCAACAAGACGTCCCAACTCCTCTATTCAATGTTCTGACCAATGAAACCAAGCATGCTGAATGTCTTCTTCACCACTCTGTCCACCTGTGACCCCCCTTTCAAGGAGCTATGAACCTGTACCCCAAGATCTCTTTGATCTATAACTCTCCCCAACGCCCTACCATTAACTGAGTAAGTCCTGCTCTGATTCGATCTATCAAAATGCATCACCTTGCATTTATCTAAATTAAACCCCATCTGCCAGTTGCTTTATTAAAGAATAACGTTTACAAAAGTGTCCTAAAAAAAGCTATGTTTCCCAAAATACAAACTTTCCCAGAAACACACTATCAAGGCAGTTAGACAAAGTGACAGAAATGGACTTTGCCCCAAACTCTCCCATTGTGATGCTCAGAATAAATAGTGACTTTATTAGTCAAACAAAACACTGGATTGTTACTGGTTTTTAAAGCATAAAATTGTAGAAAAATAAATCATTTGTCCTGTGAGTTCATAAAGCTCAAACCTCACTGCAGCAGTTCTCTGGTTTTTATTTTGATCACATATATTCTGACGGATTGGTAAATCACGTGTTTCCTGCAGACTATTAGACAACACCATCAATCAAATCACAGAGAAATACCAAGCAGCTCCATCTATAAATTCAAACTAAAAAGACTAAGGGCAGAATTTTCTCTGAGGGCTTCTGGACCCTGAAATCAAGGGGCCGGAAGTCTGCACTGCGTGGGGAACAGTCACCCAGTTCTGATTTTCCTCAAATTGGTCAATTAATGGCCATAGGATGGATTCACCATCCAATTAAGGAAAGTGGCTGGGCTCTTATAGCTAAAGGTCCAATAGGAGTTCCTCCAGCAACAAATAAACAGTAAGCTGTCTTTTCAGATAAGAGAGAGGGCCCCCTCTCTCCAAATTTTTAACCTTAAAACAAAAAAATGCCCCTGGCAACTAGACTACCACTGTGGAGGGCAGCCCGCGGCAGCCGCCAGTTGTACCTCACTAACATCCTGTGTAATTGTGGTGAGACTTCTTCATTCTTATACTCCATTTCCTGTGTAATAAAAGCTAACATACAAACTGCCTGCTGTAGTTGCTTGTTAACTTTCTCTGATTTATGTACGACACCCAGCTCCCTCTGAGTGCAGTATTTCCCAGTCACTCACTATTCAAAAAATACCGTTTACTTTTATTTTTCCTGCCAAAGTGGGAAATGTTACACTTGGCATATACATACTATGTTCTTGTTCACTCACCCAACCTGTCCATATCGGCATCTTTGCATCTTCCTTATTGTTCACTTTCCCACCTAGCTTTGTATCATCAGCAAACCTGAACACAATACGCTCAATCCCCTTAGCTAGGACCCAAGTGCTGATCCTTGCGGCACTCCTGCCACCAAAATTATCCTGTTTAATCCTGCTCAACGTTTTCTGTCCATTAACCAATCCTCAATCCAAGTTAATATATCATCCTCAATCCCACAAGTCTTAATTGTGATTAACAACCTTTTGTGTCACACCCTATTGAATGCTTTTTGAAAATCTAAATACACTACACCCATTGGGTTTTGCTTATCCTCAAAATGCTCCAACAGCTTTATCAAACATGATTTTCCTTTCACGAATCTGTGTTGACCTTGATTAATCATCTATGATTTTCTAAGTGTCATATTACAATGTCTCTAAAAATAGATTCTATCATTTTGTCTACCACTGACGTTAGGCTAACTTAGTCAATAGCTTAGGAAAGGGGTTAAAGGAGATCACCATTCAATTTTTAAACTATTCTTTCCATTCTAATCATATTTAAATACAGCATTAGATCTATTGTATTATTAATTAAAATGCTTCCATGTATGCCACCCACAAATTGAATCAACTTCCCAATTTCCCAAGATCGCGCTGAACGAAATATACACAACTACGAATAGCCTTGAGACGAAACATCCCGAGGCCTTGTTCATTGTGGCCAGGGACTTCAATCAGGCCAAGCTCAAGAGCGTACTACCAAGATACCACCAACACATCTCCTGTTCCACCAGAGGCCCAAACATCCTAGACCACTGCTGCACAAATATCAAACATGCCTACCGCTCTATCGCCCGCCCACACTTTGGCAAATCAGACCACAAGGCTGTGCTCCTGCTCTTGGCTTACAAGCAAGAATTGAAGCGGGAACTAGAGCATGGGAATTTGCAGGCACGACCACCAATTATAAAGAAATTAAAATTGGAGTTGCACCATGGAAATGTAACTTAGAGGAGGCATGAACCACAGGACAGTTTCAGTCCCAAGTGGAAAGCAAAAAATTCAGTCACCTGCTCTGGAATTCTTTCATTGGCAGGCTTTGAAAGACAAAGAAAATCACCTCTTTCAGATTCAATAGTTTGATGCTGTATTGTCAAATAGATGTGTTTTTAATGCAGTGATTAGTTATCGGTGATTAGCTCTGCGCTGCAAAGGTAAATACTGGGATGCTTTACACTACTTTATTCATTGGGAAAAGTTTTACTATGCTTTTCAAACTGAAGAAAAAATAGAACTCAGTGTCATGTCCTGAAGTGATTTCAATTCCCAGGCCTTTGAAATTGAAAAAAAATGTGCATTTGGACACTGAGCGCTGGAGTGCATTAATTAATTAAGTGGTTGAAA